>NC_041383.1:514273941-514288065 GCF_002162155.2 Triticum dicoccoides
AACAAATATAGCTATGCTCCCCGGCAACGGCGCCAGAAAAAGGTCTTGATAACCCACAAGTATAGGGGATCGCAACAGTTTTCGAGGGTAGAGTATTCAACCCAAATTTATTGATTCGACACAAGGGGATTGAGTATTAGTAGTTGAGTTGTCAATTCAACCACACCTGGAGATTAAATATCTGCAGAAAAGTGATCAGTAGAATAGTAATATGATAGTTTTGATAGAAGTGGTAACAATAGCGATGGTAACGGTAACATCAGTAACAGTTTTGAAGGAGTTTTAAAAGTAGCAATACCAATAGTAACTTAGCAAGAGAAATATGTGGAAAACTTGTAGGTATTGGATTGGTGAATTTGTTGGATGATATTTATCATATAACAGTCATAACCTAGGGCGACACGGAACTAGCTCGAGTTCATAAATATAATGTAGGCATGTATTCCGTAAATAGTCATGCGTGCTTATGGAAAAGAACTTACATGCCATCTTTTTTCCTACCCTCCCGTCGCAGCAAGGACCATAAGGAAACTAAGGGATATTGAGGCCTCCTTTTAATAGAGAACCGGAACAAAGCATTAACACATAGTGAATACATGAACTCCTCAAACTACGGTCATGACCGAAAAGTATACCAATTACCGTCACCCCGGGGTTTACAGATCATAACACGTAGTAGGTGCATATGACTTGCAATATCGGATTTAAAACACAGATATAATTGTGAAAACATAAACGGTTCAGATCTGAAATCATGGCATTCGGGCCCTAGTGACAAGCATTAAGCATAGAAAAGTCATAGCAACATCAATCTCAGAACATAGTGGTTACTAGGGACCAAGCCCTAACAAAACTAACTTGATTACATGATGAATCTCATCCAACTCCTCACCGACCAGCGTGCCTACAAAGGAATTACTCACTCCCAGTGGGGAGCATCATGAAATTGGTGATGAAGGAGGGTTGGTGATGACGAAGCCTGAAGATTCCCCTCTCCGGAGCCCTGAAAGGGCTCCAAATCTGGCCTCCCGATGAAGAACAGGAGGTGGCGGCGGCTCCGTATTGTGAAACATGATGAAACTTCCTCTCCTATTTTTTCTCCAAAAATAGGATTTTATAGCGTCAGAGTTAGGGTCAGCGGAGCCCCAAGGGCCCCACCACCCACCAGGGTGTGCTAGAGGGGGTGGGCATGCCCTGGTGTCTTGTCGGCACCTGGGCCCCCCTCTAGTGGGTCTTGGCTCCACAATTTATTATATATTCCAAAATAATTCTCCAAAAAGTTTCGTCCAAATCTGAGAACTTTCATTTCTACACAGAAACAACACCATGGTAGTTGTGCTGAAAACAACGTCAGTCCGGGTTAGTTTCATTCAAATCATGCAAATTAGAGTCCAAAACAAGAGAAAAAGTGTTAGCAAAAGTAGATATGATGGAGACGTATCAATTACACACTAACCGTTTGTAGGGTGTTATTTAGGTGGTATTTACACTTCTCGCCTCACAAGACATTTTGAGATCCCTATAAGGCATGATGAGGATGAACTTCTACCCATGAAATAACTAGATTATCATAGCATGACTGAGCTTGATTTTATTAGTAAGGGTAATTAAGGGTCGGTTCCAGTATAAGCCGGTATTTAGCCAGGGCACCCGTGAGGAAATTAGTTTGCCTGCACCTTCTATGTTTGATCTTTCCAGCGGTAGGTACACTATCATGCCCAAGGATATTTATGCGTACTGGGAATCGTTGGTCGCTTTAGTGCCAACACCTGCATCAGCACTAACTCAGGCACTGAGCTATCAATGGGAGCCTCAGCAGCCTCAGTATTTCCCTAGATTGGACTATTTTCAGTCGTGGCCATAGACCGAGTTAGGCCAAAAGCCTAAGCTCGGGGGAGTATATTTTCTCACGAACATTTCATTCATGTATCACACATTCATTTCAGTTGTCGATGTTTGTAGTTTTCATTGTATATCCATGTTTCATTTTATTTTGTTTTCCTTTTGTGAGTTTGAAAATTTTAGAAAATCCCCCTAGAAAGTTAATTGTTTGGAAGCCCCCTGTGGATTCGTCTAGCTATGAATTGTGTTTGTATGTTTGTGGGGGAGTTAAAATTTTTCATTTCCACATGGGAACAGCCAATAATGTGTTTAGCATGGAAGATGTTGAAATCCTTTGTCCTGACATTGACAGGAAAAGCACACCACTCAAAAATGTATTCATCTCTATTTTAAGCAACGTGTCCGAGGAATCCAACTTCCTTTGGCCAAAACTCACACTTGCTGAACTTGGCATACAACTGATGTTCCCTGAGCTTCTCGAGAACCAAACAAAAATGCTCCTTATGCTCCTCTTCATTCTTCGAGTAGACCAATATATCGTCAATGAACACCACGACGAACTTATCCAAAAACTCCATAAATACTTTGTTCATCATGTTCATGAAATATGCAGGAGCGTTAGTTAGACCAAATGACATAATGGTATACTCATATAGCCCATACCTTGTGGTAAAAGCTGTCTTGGGTATATCCTGCTCTCGAATCTTCAGCTGGTGGTATCCTGATCGCAGATCAATCTTGGAAAAGACTTTAGATCCTTGCAACTGGTCAAACAAATCATTGATCATTGGCAGCGGGTACTTATTCTTGATCGTCACTTCATTCAACGCGTGATAATCAACAACCATCCTTAATGATCCATCCTTCTTCTCCACTAGAAGTACTGGACATCCCCAAGGTCATGAACTTGGTCGAATGAAACCTTTATCCAGTAACTCCTTAATCTGCTTCTTAATCTCCTCCAAATCCTGAGCGGGACTCTGATACAGTCTCTTTGATATTGGCCCGGTGCCTGGCAAAAGTTCAATCAAAAACTCAATGTCTCTATCAGGTGGTATGTCTGGCAACTCCTTAATTTGGAAATACATCTGGGTAATCCTTCACCACTGGTACTTCCTCCTGTACAACTCCTAAGGAACTCACTTGAGTCCTCTTCGGCATATGCCAGGATACATACTTAATCCTTCTTCCTTCTGGAGTGGTGAGCATAATCGACTTACTGGCCATTCGATGTTTCCTCCATACATCGATAGCCAATCCATACCCAGAATCACATCCAACCCTTGTGACTCCAGAATTATTAGATCTGAGGGGAAAACATGCCTACCTATGGTCAATGGCATCTAAAAACATCCTTGAGTTGCCATATGCTCTGCTCCTGGCGAACTTACAAACATAGGTGTCCTAAAAACTTTGGTGGGCAACTTATAGTTATCCACAAATCCCCTTGATATGTATGAATGCGATGCACCAGTATCAAAAAGAATGATTGTAGTAAATGACTTAACCAAAAACTTACCTATTACTGCATCCGGCTGTGCTTCAACCTCCCCACGCTAACGTGGTTCACCTGTCCCCTGTTGAAAGGGTTGGTCTTCTTCCTAGAGCTTCCATTGCCATTTCCATTCTTTGCTTCACAACACTCCATGGTGTAATGTCCATTCTTCCCGCACTTGAAACAAGTAATGTGACTTAGATCCTTCTTGGCGGGCGTTGCTGGGTTGGAACAGTTCTGACAGTTGCTTCATCCATTCCCATTCCCAATCTTGGGGCCACTATGGTTATGCCGAATCCCTCCATTAGAATTATGGCCTCCATGGTTATGGTGAATGTGTCCTCCCGAGTTCAGCGTCAAACGGGGCCTCTGCTAAGCTCCAGAATTGTACTTCCCTTGTCCATACTTCCTCTTGCGGCTGTCTATCTGCTGTTGCTTCCCTTCAATCATAAGAGCTCTATCTACCAACTCCTGGTAGTTGTTGAAGGTTGCCACCATCAACTGCATGCTTAGCTCATCATTCAGTCCTTCCAGAAACTTCTCCTGCTTAGCAGCATCTGTAGCAACGTCATCAGGGGCATAACATGCTAACTTACTAAAATCATCCACACACTGGCCCACTGTGCGTCCTCCTTGGCGCCAGTTGCGAAACTCGCGCTTCTTCATGGCCATAGCTCCTGCTAAAACATGGGAAGTGCGGAAAGCCTGCTGAAACTGATCCAATGTAACAGTGTCAATGGGGTAAGCGGCCGTGAAATTCTCCCACCATGATGCTGCGGGTCCATCAAGTTGGTGTGCGGCAAAACACACTCTCTCTGCATCTATGCATCCTGCAGTGATCAGCTCCCCTCCAATCTTGTGAGCCAATCATCTACAACAATCGGCTCAGTGCTACTAGAGAACACCGGCGGATTCAGCCTTAGGAAACGGGCTAAGTGATCAACAGGTGATGGTGGTGGTGGGTTGTTGTTGTTGTTGCCTTGGTTCTGATTATGGACTAGTAGCTGCATCAGGGTATTCTGCTTCTGGATCAACTGGGTGAGCTCCGGTGGGAAAGCGAATCCGTTGTCACGTCTCGGAGGCATCTGATAGGTTTAGAAAAGATGAGAAAACAGAATAGAATGGGATCTAGAGGGAAAACACTACCCATATGCACATAAGAAAAACACACCAATATCACTTCAATAAATTCAAACAAGGGCATACAATCGGTCTAACTATCGTTACAAAAGTGCTCGGACTATACTATATACATGGGGAATACTACTACTAATATGGTGGTCGACTAGAAAGATTGATCGGTGGAAGACTCCATGATATCTACTCCAGCTTCATCAACATAGTCATCATCGCTATCGTCGGGGTCTGAGTCAGTGACGTCGATGACGATGTAGTCCTTGGATTCGTCGTCATCTCCTCCTTGCGCAGGGTCTCCGATGAATACTCCTAGTTTCCTTGTCAGGTCGTCATTCTTCTCCACTAGTATCGTCATTTCCTCCTCATATCCATCGCGTGTAGACTTCAGTTCCTCTTCTAGCTCCGTAATCCTGGTCATTCCCTTCTTCAGATCTATCATGCCTGCGCACATCTGGTTCTCCTGGCGGCGAATGTTCTGGTTTAACTCCTGGATGAAGTCTGCAATGGACCTATCCCTCCTGGTTCTGATCATATCCCATTGCTCATCTCGGTGCCCACAAATTTGGTAGATAGTATCCTTGATATCCTTGTGGTAAACTTCACCAATGCATCCCATGGCGATGTGGGCTGCCATGCTCTTTCCTAGGCTCCAGGTTGGTGCATCGAAGGAAAACTCTATGGGCTCAGTGACTGGCATGAACGTCCTTCCTGGAACTTGAACTTGAATCATCCAACACTCCTCTTCTGGTAAAGTGGCGATGAAGGTTCCAATGAAGCTTGGTATTCCGATGTTCAGGTACCTACTGACTTCCTTCAAGTGTCATCCAAAAGGTGTATCTTCATATGGTTGTGCAAACTTGTTCCTTGAGTCCGCCATCCTATAGATTAGAAAAGGGGGAGGAGTCAGAAATGAGTAGAGAAGAGTGGCCTATGGTTATCTTAGTGGTCGTGTCCTACAGTCCGTGTGTGCTCTGATACCATCTTGTAGCGACCAGACCTCAAACAGTCCAGTCTCTGTGCATCAGTGTCATCCCTAGATCGGTAATGCTAACACGCACCGTACTCGAGGATTTATAACAGAGTTGCAATCACACACTTATTACAACGAATGTCTCAAAAGAGAACTTATTACAATAATATGGCTTAAGGCCATCTAAAAACAATAAGAATGGAAGGCTTGGGCTGGCGGGGTCCTGGGGTCGGGCCTTATAATGGCCGGCCGGGCTGGAGTCCTGGGCGGACACGGCCCGGTAGGTCGATTACTTTTTTTTCAAATAATTCTGATGTGCAGATAAATAAAGAAAAGAAATACTAAATAGACTCCAAAAATCCTAAAATAAATTTTCACCGTCCTCTAAAAATATAACGGACAAAGTGAATATTTATATGGGACTCTAATGCAATTTTGAAAAACACATTTTTTCCTAATTCAAATAAAATAGCAATAAAACTCCAAATAAAATTCTTATTTGATTTTAATATTTTTCTTCCAATATTCCTTTATTTTGGAGAAGTCATTTTATCCCCTCTCTTTTATTTTCATATTGGAAATATTTGGAGAGAAAAAATAATTAAAACCAAATGATCCTCTTTTCAAAATTTGAGAAAATTCAAATATGAAAATAAAAAAATCCCCAACTCTCTCCATGGGTACTTGAGTTGCTTAGAATTTCTAGGATCGACCAAAATGCAAGAAAATATGATACGCAATGATGATCTAATATACAACATTCCAAATTGAAAATTTGGGATGTTACAGAACCATAGCGAGTAACGAATGCGGTCTTGGAATATCATCTTCACAAGCTCGGATCTGGTGGTAACCCGACCTTAAGTCGAGTTTAGAGAATATAGAGGAACCAGCAAGTTGATCATAAAGATCGTTGATCTGAGGAAGGGGTGATACGTCTCCATCGTATCTACTTTTCCTAACGCTTTGCTATTTTTTGGACTCTAATTTGCATGATTTGAATGAAACTAACCCGGACTGACGATGTTTTCAGCAGAACTACCATGGTGTTGTTTTTGTGCAGAAATATAAGTTCCCAGAATTGAACGAAACTTTTTGGAGAATTATTTTGGAATAAATAAAAATATTGGGACCAAGACAAACTCGAGAGGGGCCCCAGGTGCCGACAAGACACCAGGGCGCGCCCACCCCCTCTGGCACGCCCTGGTGAGTAGTGGGGCCCTCGGGGCTCCACTTACCCTAACTCCCACACTATAAAATCCTATTTGTGGAGAAAAAATAGGAGAGAAAGTTTCATCGTGTTTCACAATACGGAGCCTCTGCCACCTCCTATTCTTCATTGGGAGGCCTGATGAGGATACAAGCCTGTGGTAGGGTCATAGGCCTGACCTATGCGTCCTACCCAAGGTCACTACCCTTGAAGACAAGAAGTCCAAGAGACAGCAAGAGACCCCCAGTCGAAGATGTCGAGTGCAATCCACTCGATAGTCATGTCACTCGGGAGTCCTCCGCCCTACCGTCACTCGACCATCCAGAGAATCACTCGACCTACCGAAGACCAGGAGTCACTCAGCGTTACAACGGACATGCATTCACTCCGTAGTCTTTAAGGTCATTAACAGCACTTAAGGTTAGCGTTACCAGTAATGCACCCACTTTATGTACATTAAGTCCCTTGTAATGGAGAGCGGTGGAGGTCCTAGCGTACTCTATATAAGCCACCCCCCTCCTCTGGCACAAGGGTTGGCACCCCCTATAATACCACACACATAATCCAATCGACCGCCTCCGGGCACCGAGACGTAGGGCTGTTACTTCCACTAAGAAGGGCCCGAACTCGTAAACCTCGTGTGTACACCTTCACCATAGCTTAGATCTTGCCTCTCCATACGTTCCCCCCTTTCCACTGTTAGTATTAGAACAACGACAGTTGGCGCCCACCATGGGGCAGGTGTCTTAGCGACTTGTCGGTGAAGTTGCAAGTTTTACCGATCATCATCATCATGGTTTTCGGTGGTGGATTGGCTGAGGGCCATGAGATCCATCTCGGCGCACTCGTTTTCGTCGCCGATGACTCTGCGTGGCTTCAAGAAGCTCCCCTGGACATTGGGGCGCTCCCCGTCCGAGGGACGACGCACTTCCACGCGTGCGTTCTTGGCATCCTTCTCTGGCAGCTGTGGACTCAGTATCAGTCGGCTTCGATGGTGTTTTCACTCCCTGCTGTTCACTGCCACAAGCGGTCCGGTCGGTCGCGGCTTCAGTGCTGGGTGAAGCACGTGGTGGCTTGGCATTCAACCACCCATCAAGTTGCGGCAATCGAGCCCGATGAAACTGTCCACGGCTGTGCGATCTATCGACTGGCTCCGCGGAGACCGCATCCGAGTGTGATAGTAGTGACCCTGCGGCTGAAGTCTTGATGGTCGACGGGCCTCACAGTCCACCTGGTTTCCGCTATGAGAACGGCGGAGACGGGGGCGGCGATCCATCGCGCGTCCACGAGGAGTACCAACCCGAACCCCTCTCTTCACAGCAGAGGAAAGAACTTCGTCACCGCAACATGGATGCACTCCACACACCCATTGTTGGAGAAACCCCCGAGGCTCGGGCCTTGGAAGAGGTGTGCATAGCTAATTTGGCTGAGCGCACTCGACTAGATAACCTTTAGCGTGCTCTCGACGAGCGTGCTCGGGAACAAGTCCCTGAATCCAGTCGACAGCAGCTTTTCCCGCCTCCACCTAAGGTATACCATACTCCAATTCAGAACCTCGCAGCTGCGGCCCGAATAGTAGAGTCGATCCAACCTTCCCAGTCAGAGGCTGGCAGAGGGATGATGCAGATTCGGGCTTTGCTCCGGGCAGCAGGAGAGCAGAAAACAGCAGTGTCTCAGTCGCAGAATAGGATTCATAGCAGATCCGTAGTAGCGGATACAGTTCAGTCGGCCCACAGCCCAAGGTCGCCCCTGCATCGTGAGGGCCGTGGACAGTATGATCATCCACTTGACTGAGACAATCGTCGTCGACTGCCCATGCCTCCTCCAAGGAGTGCATCATATGTGCCTCGGTGGAACGATGACAGACGTCACCACAGTGGCGAGCGCAGAGCCTCAGTCGACCCAAGAGAGCCAGGCTTCGACGCGAGATCCATCCTCGTTCAAGGCCTATTCGACCGGAACAGAGTGCAGAGAGAAGACCCTGGCAGAGGTCGTCCAAGTGGCAGTAGAGTGCATGTTTCCGGTCCAGAGTGTTTCAGCAGAGCCATCAGGGCGGCAGTGATTCCTCCCAACTTCAGGTTGGCGACCGGAGTCAGTAAGTTCACTGGAGAGTCCAAGCCTGAAATTTGGCTTGAAGATTACCGAGTGGCTATGCAGATTGGCGGTGGAAACGATGAAGTAGCAATGAAACATCTTCCTTTGATGTTGGAAGGGTCGGCCCGAGCGTGGTTGACTCAGTTAGCTCCAGGCAGTATATACAGTTGGGAAGAGCTGGCTCGAGTGTTCGTCAGAACTTTCGAAGGCACTTGCAAACGACCAGCAGGATTGACCGAGTTGCAGCATTATGTGCAGAAGCCGAGTGAGACTTTGAGATATTTCATTCAGAGGTGGACCACTTTGCATCACACCGTTGAAAATGTATCAGAGCATCAAGCAGTGTGCGCCATCAAGGAAGGCGTCAAATACCGAGAGTTGGTCCTGAAATTCGGTCGGACTGGTGATATGGCTCTGACTCGGATGATGGAAATAGCCACCCAGTACACTAAAGGGGAAGAAGAGGATCAACTTCGTAGCGAAAAGAGTAGGCCAGTCGGCCAAGAGACCGGTAGAGGTAATTCCAATCGGAAACAGAAGCATAAGGCCGAGCCGTTGGCACCCGGCGAGATTTATGCAGTGGCTCTAGGAAAGTTTAAGGGAAAACCTAAAGGGCCCTGTCCCCCCTCAGAAGGTAAAGGATCAATTAGGTAATGATGTGTTGGATTTGCCTTGTCACATCCACACGAAGAAGGATGAAGAGGGTAATCTGATCTACCCTAAGCATACCACTCGACAATGTCGACTCTTGATCCATTAGTTCCGAGAAAAACAGCCCAGTGAGAAGGAAAAAGAGTCGGACAGAGATGAGGAGGAAGAGGAAGACGAAGGTTATCCCAAAGTCAATTCCACCCTCATGATTTTTGATGATGTTGAGAGCAAGAGTCAGTTTAAAGTTATCAATAGAGAAGTGAATATGGCCGCTCCGGCGACGACGACCGCATACTTGAAATGGTCTCAGACAACCATCACATTTGACCAGTCTGACCATCCCGCTCGTGTAGCCACCCCCGGGAGGCAAACATTGGTTGTCGACCCCGTGGTTGGAGGCACTAGACTGACTAAAGTGCTGATGGATGGTGGCAGTGGTCTGAACATTCTTTATGCTGAAACCTTGAAGGGGATGGGAATTCCGATGTCCAAACTTAGAGAGAGCAATATGAGTTTCCATGGTGTTATCCCTGGAAAGAAAGCCGAATCACTCGGCCAGATCTCCCTCAACGTGGTTTTCGGTGATTCCAAGCATTACCACAAGGAAAAGTTGACATTTGAAGTCGTGGATTTCTAGAGTGCTTATCATGCCATTCTGGGTAGGCCCGCCTACGCACGTTTTATGGCTCGACCATGTTACGTGTATCTCAAGTTGAAGATGCCTGGCCCCAAAGGTGTGATCACAGTTACTGGTAATCGATAGAAAGCAGAAGAATGCTTCCAGAAAGGTTCCAAAATTGCCGATGCGCAGATGGCAGCAGTTGAATTCCAAGAGTATCAAAAGAATGCAGATCCAAGTGATTTGCTCCAAGCCAAAATGCCTGCTATGGATTCTGCATTTCATTTGACTAGTGAAACGAAGCCGATTCATATTCACCCGACCGATCCTAATGCTGCACTGACTCATATATCAACAACACTCGACAGCAAATAGGAAGAAGCACCCATCCAGTTCCTCCGTGAGAACTGGGACATCTTTGCATGGAAACCCTCTGACATGCTAGGTGTACCCAGGGGACTGGCTGAGCACCATTTGTGTGTTGACCCCAAGGTAAAACCCGTCAAAGAGCATCTTCAGTGGTCCGCCGTGCAGAAGAGGAAAGCGATTGGCGAGGAAGTGGATCGGCTGCTGGCAGCAGAGTTCTTCCGTGAGATCTACCACTCCGAGTGGCTTGCTAATGTAGTCATGGTCCCTAAGAAGGACGATTCACTTCGTATGTGCATTGATTTCAAGCATATCAATCGGGCCTGCCCAAAAGATCATTTCCCTCTCCCTCGCATCGATCAGATTGTTGAATCGACTGCGTGGTGTGAGCGCTTGTCTTTTTTAGATGCATATTCCGGGTATCATCAGATCCGACTGTATGGTCCCGATGAAATAAAAACAGCTTTCATCACCCCATTTGGGTGCTTTTGCTATGTCACCATGCCATTTGGTCTTAAAATGCCGGAGCCACATTCATGAGAATGATCCAGAAGTGCCTACTCACTCAAATCAGTCGGAATGTAGAAGCATACATGGATGACATTGTGGTCAAGTCTCGGAAAAGGTTCCGACCTATTGACTGACCTCGCAGAAACCTTTACCAACCTCAGAAGGTATGATATCAAGCTTAATGTGTCAAAGTGCACATTCGGAGTTCCAGGAGGAAAATTACTCAGTTTTCTCATTTCTGAACGAGGGATCGACGCCAATCCAGAGAAAGTTGATACCATCCTCCAAATGAAACACCTTGTGCGAGTGCATGATGTTGAGAAGCTGACTGGTTGTTTGGCCTCCCTGAGTTGATTCATTTCTCGTCTCGGTGTAAAGGCCTTGCCTCTTTACCGACTGATGAAGAAATCTGATAAGTTCGAGTGGACTGAGGAAGCTGATGCAGCGTTTGCAGAGCTCAAAACCCTGCTGTCCACCCAGCCGGTGCTCGCTGCACCAATTATCAAAGAGCCTTTACTAATTTACATTGCAGCCACTGGACAAGTTGTCAGTACAGTACTCACGGTCGAGCGAGTAGAGGAAGGAAAAGCTTACAAGGTTCAGGCCCAGTTTATTATCTCTCTGAAGTTTTGACTCCATCCAAGCAATGATATCCACATTATCAGAAGCTTGTCCATGGAATATACATGACCATGAAGAAGGTTGCACATTATTTCTCTGATCACTCCGTTACAGTCATCGACGATGCACCATTATCTGAAATTCTGAATAACAGAGATGCAACTGGTCGAGTGGCAAAATGGGCAATTGAACTTCTTCCATTGGATATCAAGTTTGAATCAAAGAAAGCTATCAAGTCCCAAGCAATCGCATATTTCCTCGCCGAGTGGATTGAACAGCAATTGCCGACTCAAGTTCACTCGGAGCATTGGACTATGTTCTTTGATGGCTCCAAGATGCTGAATGGTTCAGGTGCTGGGGTAGTATTGGTATCCCTCCATGGAGATAGGATTAGCTATGTTCTCTAGATCCATTTTGATTCCTCCAATAATGAAGCCGAATATAAAGCACCTTTATATGGGTTGCGTATGGCCATTTCAATCGGCATTCGTCGCCTTATGTTCTACGGCGACTCGAATTTGGTGGTTAATCAAGTGATGAAGGAATGGGATGTCAGGAGTCCGGCCATGACTGGTTATTGTAATGCAGTAAGAAAGCTGGAAAGGAAGTTTGAAGGGTTGGAGCTTTACCATATACCCCGACTGAAAAATCAAGCTACAGATGAGTTGGCAAAGATAGGTTCAAAGAGAGAGGCCATTCCCCGTAATGTGCTTTTGGAACATATTCATTCATGTTCAGTTCAAGAGGATCCTTTCACTGAATAGCCACCACTGCCCAAGAGCGCCACAGATCCGACTGAAGTCGAAGTCCCAGCCGTGGTCGACTTGGTCATGGAGGTTTTGGTCGTCACCCCGGACTGGACAGTGTCGTACATTGCATACATTCTTAGGAAAAAACTTCCAGAGGATGAAGAAGAGGCTCGACAGATCATCCGACGGTCTAAAACCTTTACCGTGATAAGAGGTCAGTTGTTCAGAGAAAGTGTAACTGGGGTCTGCCAGAAGTGCATCACGCCAGAAGAAGGACGAATGATCCTCAATGATATTCACTCGAGGACCTGTGGTCACCATGCGTCCTCTCGGACCATCGTGGCCAAAGCATACCGAGCCGGATTTTACTGGCCACATGCCAATGAAATGGCAAAAGAAATAGTGGACAAGTGTGAAGGCTGTCAGTTTTACTCCAACATGTCCCATAAACATGCATCAGCTCTGAAGACTATTCCACTTGTCTGGCCTTTTGTTGTTTGGGGATTGGACACGGTCGGACCTCTGAGGACCGGCAGGAGCGGATTTACCCATGTGCTGGTGGCAGTCGACAAGTTTACCAAGTGAATCAAAGCCAAGCCCATTAAAAACCTTGAGGCAAGTACTCCTAAGAGTTTCATCAGGTAATTGATATTCAGATATGGTGTCCCGCACAGCATCATCACGGACAACGGATCGAACTTCGACTGATGAATTTAGAGCCTTTTGTGCTTCCCAAGGCACGAGGGTCGATTACGCTTCGGTCGCTCATCTTCAGTTGAATGGGCAGGCAGAGTGAGCGAATGGACTGATTCTCAAAGGACCGAAACCTCGGTTGATGCGTGACCTCAAGCATGCAGCAAGGGCTTGGGTTGATGAGATCCCATTGGTGCTTTGGGGATTGAGGACAACTCCTAATCGGTCGACTGGACGGACTCCATTCTTCTTAGTCTACGGAGCCAAAGCCATACTCCCGAGTGATTTGCTCCACAACGCGCCTCGAGTCGAACTCTTCTCAGAAGAGGAAGTGGAGCAGGCTTGGCAAGATGCAGTCGATCTCCTGGAAGAAGAAAGAGAGATGGCCTTGATCCGGTCGACCATTTATTAGGAAGACTTGCGTCGATTCCATACCAGAAACATAAGGGGTCGGGCATTTCAGGAAGGAGACCTAGTTCTTCGAGTGGACCGGCAGAAGCCACACAAGCTCGCTCCTGCTTGGGAAGGCCCTTTCGTCGTCACCAAAGTGCTCCAAAACGGAGCATATCATCTCTTCAACGTCGAGCACAACAAAGATGAACCACGCGCTTGGAACGCGGAACTGCTCCGCCCTTTTTACTCTTAAGTATTTAGACTGATGAGATGTAATAAGAAGTACCTTTTAGTTTGGTTATCAAAAGACATAATTTTACAGTCTTTCAAATGATTGTTGTTTATTTTTTACATGTTGCCTTAGCTGTGAATCTGTTTCGCCTAAGTTGAAGAGAAAACCCTATCGAGTGAAGAGTGTGCCTCTCACTCGGGGGCTTAGCTGTAGTCCAGTACTCGCCTAAGTAATAAAAAACCCTACCGAGTGATGAGTCTTCCTCTCACTCGGGGGCTTAGCTGCAGTCCAGTACTCACCTAAGTAATAAAAAATCCTACCGAGTGATGAGTCTTCCTCTCACTCGGGGGCTTAGCTGCAGTCCAGTACTCACCTAAGTAATAAAAAATCCTACCGAGTGATGAGTCTGCCTCTCACTCGGGGGCTTAGCTGCAGTTCAGTACTCGCCTAAGTAAAAGAAAATCCTACCGAGTGGTGAGTCTGCCTCTCACTCGGAGGCTTAGCTGCAGTCCAGTACTCGCCTAAGTGATAAAAATCCTACT
>NC_041383.1:514288363-514309674 GCF_002162155.2 Triticum dicoccoides
CTAAGTGATAAAAAATCCTACCGAGTGGCGAGTCCGCCTCTCACTCGGAGGCTTAGCTGCAGTCCAATACTCGCCTAAGCTTAAAAAGTTCTACCAAACGCCCCCCCCCCCGGGGGTTGCACCGTCAAGAAGAATGATGAGATTGTGGGAGCAAATCCTCCCACTCGGGGGCTTAGCTACAGTCCTGTACTCTCCTAAGTTTGAAAAATCCTACTGAGTGGTGAGCAATCCTCCCACTCGGGGCTTAGCTACGGTCCAGTACTCGCCTAAGTTTGAAATATCCTACCGAGTGGTGAGCAATCCTCCCACTCGGGGGCTTAGCTACAGTCCCGTACTCGCCTAAGTTTAAAAAATCCTACCGAGTGGTGAGCAATCCTCCCACTCTGGGGCTTAGCTGCAGTCCAGTACTCGCCTAAGTTTGAAAAATCCTACCGAGTGGTGAGGAATCCTCCCACTCGGAGGCCTAGCGGCAGTCCGGCACTCGCCTAAGTTTTAAATATCCTCCTGGGTGAAAACTGATCTTCTTGCTCAGGGACTAAGCAAAGTGCGGGTCGACCACGACCTCCACTCCAGAGTTGCACCATCAAGAAGAAGGACAAGATTGAGCGCGTCGCCAAGATGGGCCACTTTCAGGGACGTCAAGACCATTGCTGAGTGCCTCGTTGATGAGCTACCAGTCCCGTCGACTGGTGCGGGTCGACCACGACCCCCCCTCCCTTCCCCCGGGGGATGCACCGTCAAGAAGAAGGACGATATTGTGCGCACTATCAAAGGCCCATCCAATGGTTGGTGCCTTGTTGATGACAGGAACGTCAAGACCATTGCTGAGTGCCTTGCTGGTGAGCTGATCAATACCGCCCAAGGCTCATCCAACTAGTCGAGTGCTGATCCTTCTTCAGAAGTTGCATCGAACAAAGAGAAACTGATCCGAGAGAAGAACGTATTTCAATCAAAGACAAACGCAACATATCCAAAGATAAATCCGAAGGTTCCTGCTACCTCTTGAGCACTGCGTTGGATTTCCCCGAAGAGGAGAGGATGATGCAGTAAAGTAACGTAAGTATTTCCCTCAGTTTTGAGAACCAAGGTATCAATGAAGTAGGAGGCCACGCACAAGTCCCTCGTACCTGCACAAAACGATAGCTACTCGCAACCAACGCGATTAGGGGTTGTCAATCCCTTCACGGTCACTTACGAGAGTGAGATCTGATAGAGATGATAAATAATATTTTTGGTATTTTTGATATAGAGATGCAAAGTGAAAAGTAAAAGGCAAAGTAAAAAACAAAGCAAGTATTAAAGTAATGGAGATTGATATGATGAGAATAGACCCGGGGGCCATAGGTTTCACTAGTGGCTTCTCTCAAGAGCATAAGTATTCTACGGTGGGTGAACAAATTACTGTTAAGCAATTGATAGAATTGAGCATAGTTATGAGTATATCTAGGTATGATCATGTATATAGGCATCACGTCCGAGACAAGTAAACCGAAACGATTCTGCATCTACTACTATTACTCCACTCATCGACCGCTATCCAGCATGCATCTAGAGTACTAAGTTAAAAACAGATTAACGCCTTAAGCAAGATGACATGATGTAGAGGGATAACTTCATGCAATATGATAAAAACCCCATCTTGCTATCCTCGATGGCAACAATACAATACGTGCCTTGCAATCCTTTCTGTCACTAGGTAAGGACACCGCAAGATTGAACCCAAAGCTAAGCACTTCTCCCATTGCAAGAACTACCAATCTAGTTGGCCAAACCAAAGGGATAATTTGAAAAGACTTTCAAAGATAACTCAATCATACATAAAAGAATTCAGAGAAGATTCAAATAGTATTCATAGATAAGCTGGATCATAAACCCACAATTCATCAGTCTCAACAAACACACCGCAAAAAGAAGATTACATCGAATAGATCTCCACAAGAGAGGGGGAGAACATTGTATTGAGATCCAAAAAGAGAGAAGAAGCCATCCAGCTACTAACTATGGACCCGAAGGTCTGAGGTAAACTACTCACACTTCATCGGAGAGGCCATGGTGTTGTTGTAGAAGCCCTCCGTGGTGGATGCCCCCTCCGGCGGAGCTCCGGAACAGGCCCCAAGATGGATCTCGTGGATACAGAAAATTGCGGCAGTGGAATTAGGTTTTTGGCTCTCCCCTTGATCTCTCGGGGGTACATAGGTATATATAGGACGAAGGAGTACGTCGGTGGAGCAACAGGGGGCCCACGAGGTAGGGGGCATGCCCAGGGGGGAGGGCGCGCCCCCCTGCCTCGTGACCGCCTCGGTTGTTCCTTGGAGCGGGGTCCAAGTCTCCTGGATCATGTTCGGTGAGAAAATCACGTTCCCAAAGGTTTCATTCCGTTTGGACTCCGTTTGATATTCTGTTTCTTCGAAACACTGAAATAGGCAAAAAAACAACAATTCTGGGCTGGGCATCCGGTTAATAGGTTAGTCCCAAAAAGAATATAAAAGTGGAAAATAAAGCCCAATATAGTCCAAAACAGTAGATAGAGTAGCATGGAGCAACCAAAAATTATAGATACGTTGGAGACGTATCAGGCATCCCCAAGCTTAATTCCTGCTCGTCCTCGAGTAGGTAAATGATAAAAAAAGAATTTTTGATGTGGAGTGATACTTTGGCATAATTTCAATGTAAATCTTCTTAATTGTGGTATGAATATTCAGATCCGAAAGATTCAAGACAAAAGTTCATATTGACATAAAAATAATAATACTTCAAGCATACTAATCAAAGCAATCATGTCTTCTCAAAATAGCATGGCTAAAGAAAGTTCATCCCTACAAAATCATATAGTTAGGCTATGCTTCATTTTTGTCACACAAAGATGTTCCCAACTTCTATACCCCCGATGACAAGCCAAGAAATTGTTTCATACTTAAATAATCTCGAACTTTTTCAACCTTCACGCAATATATGAGCCTGAGCCATGGATATAGCACTATGGGTGGAATAGAATATGATGATGGGGATTGTGTGGAGAAGACAAAAACGGAGAAAGTCTCACATTGACGAGGATAATCAACGGGCTATGGAGATGCTCATTAGTTGATGTCAACGTGAGGAGTAGGGATTGCCATGCAACGGATGCACTAGAGCTATGACTGCTCAACAAAAGAAAACTTGTGGGTGTGCATCCAACTGGCTTGCTCATGAAGACCTAGGGCATTTGAGGAAGCCCATCGTAGGAATATAGAAGCCAAGTTCTATAATGAAAAATTCCCACAAGTATAGAAAACTGATGAGACTCACTACATGAAGAACAAGGTGCTACTTTGAAGCACAATATATGAGACTCACTACATGAAGAACAAGGTGCTACTTTGAAGCGTAAGTGTGGAAAAAGAGATAGTAGCATTGCCCTTTTTATTTTATTTTTTTATTTTTTTGGGCCTTCTTTTTCTTTTTCTTTTGGCCTTTCTCTTTTTTTTGTTTGGGCAATGCTCTAATAATGATGATCATCACACTTCTATTGATTACAACATAAGGATTACAACTCGAAACTTAGAAAAGATATGACTCTATATGAATGCCTCCGGCGGTGTACCGGGATGGTGCAATGAATCAAGACTGGCATGTATGAAAAATAATGCATGGTGGCTTTGCCACAAATACGATGTCAACTACATGATCATGCAATGGCAATATGACAAAAGTAATGTATGTCATGAATATGATGATGGAAGTTGCATGGCTATATATCTCGGAATGGCTATGGAAATGCCATGATAAGTAGGTATGGTGGTTGTTTTGAGGAAGATATAAGGAGGTTTATGTGTGATAGAGCATATCGCATCACGGGGTTTGGATGCACCGGCGAAGTTTGCACCAACTCTCAAGGTGAGAAAGGGCAATGCACGGTACCGAAGAGACTAGCAAAGGCGGAAAGGTGAGAGTGCGTATAATCCATGGACTCAACATTAGTCAAAAGAACTCATATACTTATTGCAAAAATTTAGAAGTCATCAAAAATCAAGTACTACGCGCATGCTCCTAGGGGGATAGATTGGTAGGAAAAGACCATCGCTCGTCCCCGACCGCCACTCATAAGGATGCACAAGCCAGGTACACTTCATGTTTCAAATTTGTTACACAACTTTAACCATACGTGCATGCTACGGGACTTGCAAACTTCAACACAAGCATTTCTCAAATTCACAACTACTCAACTAGCACGACTTTGATATTATTACCTCCATACCTCAAAACAATTATCAAGCATCAATCTTATCTTAGTATTCAACGCACTCAAAAGAAAGTTTCACATATCTTGAATACCAAGTATATTAACATTAAGCAAATTACCATGCTATTAACGACTCTCAAAATAATCTAAGTGAAGCATGAGAGATCAATA
This sequence comes from Triticum dicoccoides, assembly GCF_002162155.2. Lineage (NCBI taxonomy): Eukaryota > Viridiplantae > Streptophyta > Magnoliopsida > Poales > Poaceae > Triticum > Triticum dicoccoides. The sequence continues at coordinate 514,292,757 of NC_041383.1, forward strand.
GTTTCTTTAAAACGAATCCACCACCGTGCTCTACAAGATCTAAGTGAAGCACTAGAGCAAAAATTATCACGCTCAAAAGATATAAGTGAAGCACTATGAGCAAAACTATCAAGCTCAAAAGATATAAGTGAAGCACATAGAGTATTCTAGCAAATTCCAATTTGTGTATGGCTCTCTCAAACGGTGTGTACAGCAAGTATGATTGTGGTAAACTAACAAGCAAAGACGCAAATAATACAAGACGCTCCAAGCAAAACACATATCATCTGGTGAATAAAAATATAGCTCCAAGTAAATTACCGATGGAAGTAGACGAAAGAGGGGATGCCTTCCGGGGCATCCCCAAGCTTTGACTTTTTGGTGTCCTTGGATTATTTTGGGGGTGCCATGGGCATCCCCAAGCTTAGGCTCTTGCCACTCCTTATTCTATAATCCATCAAAATAATTCACCCAAAACTTGAAAACTTCACAACACAAAACTCAATAGAAATCTCGTGAGCTCCGTTAGTGAAAGAAAACAAAATACTAATTAGTGAAAGAAAACAAAATACTAATTTAAGGTACTGTAATGAACTCATTCTTTACTTATATTGGTGTTAAACCTACTGTATTCCAACTTCTCTATGGATCATAAACTATTTTACTAGCCATAGATTCATCAAAATAAGCAAAGAACACACGCAAAACAGAATCTGTGAAAAATAGAACAGTCTGTAGTAATCTGTAACTAACGCAAACTTCTGGAACTCTAAAAATTCTACCAAAATAGGAAGTCCTGGAAAATTTGTCTATTGAATAGCAGCAAAAAGAATAAACGCAAAAGAACGTTCCTGTGATTTAACAAAATTATATTCGTGCGCTTAAAGTTTCTATTTTTCAGCAGAATCAAATCAACTATCATCGTACGTTATCCTATAGGTTCTACTTGGCACAAACACTAATTAAAACATAAAACCACATCCAAACAGAGGCTATATGTATTATTTATTAAATAACAGCAAGGAATATTATTGGGTTGTCTCCCAACAAGCGCTTTTCTTTAAAGCCTTTTTAGCTAGGCATTGAGATTTCAAGGATGCTCACAGAAAAGACAAGAATTGAAGCATAAAGAGAGCATCATAAAACATGTGACAAACACATCTAAGTCTGACATACTTCCTATGCATAGGCATATTATAAGCAAACAAATTTGCAAGGCAATCAAAAACTAGCATATGCAAGGAAGAAAAAAGAAATGATAGCAATCTCAACACGACGAGAGGTAATTTAGTAACATGAAAATTTCTACAACCAAATTTTCCTCTCTCATAATAATTACATGTAGGATCATAAGAAAATTCAACAAAATAGCTATCACATAACATATCTTCAACACGATCCACATGCATGCAAAGTTGACACTCTTCCAAGATAGTGGGATTAACATTAACTAAAGTCATGACCTCTCCAAACCCACTTTCAGTATTGCAAACACTACTATCAATCTCATATTCATCATGGGGCTTAAATAAATTTTCAAGAACATAAGAAGCATCACCCCAATCATGATCATTGCAACAAGTAGTAAACATAGCAAAACTAGCATCCCCAAGCTTAGGGTTTTGCATATTATTAGCACAATTGACATCAAGAGAATTTATAGTAAAATCATTGCAATCAAGCTTTTCATCGAAGGAACTACCAAGTATGGGTGCAATAGCAACAATCTCATGTTTAATATAAGGAACTATAGCAAATTCATTTTCATAAATATTGGCTTCATGGCCACAAGAATAGCAAGCATCATGTTCATCAAGGGATATTTCAATCAAATCATCGGAATCATCATCATCTATAGATTCATCATATCATTATTTTCTTCCAAAGCAACAGTCATTCTCTCAATAAATTCTTTGACATAGACATTATGAGCATAGTTTTCATAGCAATATTTAAGTATGTCAAAATTTTCAGATTCGTAGAGAGTAATATCATACTTTTCAATCAAAGAAGCAACTTCATAAGCACCCTTAAAAGCAACAAATTCTTCAATTTGTTCGATATCATAGTAACTATAAACACCTTTTGCATAAGAAGATAAGATTTCATTTTCATTAAATTCCATAGGTAGGGGAGGTGTTTTTTAGGGTTCTTAGAGCAACAAGTAAAATCACAAATTTCACAAAGATTCCAAGCATACCACATCAATTTGTTTATATGGAACCATAAGACCTTCCCTTTTTCAGACAAACGATGACGCACAAAATGAGCATGCTCATCTAAAGATTTCCCATCAACTAGGCTAGTTGGGCTTTCAGCACGAGCGCATAAGGATCGAAGATGATCCAAGTAGAACACTTTAAGTGGATCCATATCAATAGATTTTTAGCAAGAAAAGATGCAAGCACATAGAAGGCATATGGAGACACGGGCAAACAAAAAGACAAGCAAAAGAGAGGAGATTGGGAAAGAGAGGGCGAATAAAACGGCAAGGGTGAAGTGGGGGATAGGAAACCGAGAGGCAAATGGCAAATAATGTAAATGTGAGGGAGATGTGTTTGTGATGGCTACTTGGTATGGTTGACTTTTGCGCAAACTCCTCGGCAATGGAGCCAGAAATTCTTCTTGCTACCCAAGGTTGGAAAAAGCGGTAGGCGTAAGCGAGGCGGTTGGCCTTCACCTAGTGCCTAAGAGGTGCTTAAGCGCCCTAGGCGCAGCCTAGGCGATTTTATATTTTTTACTATTGGGGTGTATATGTGGTTATTATATGTGTTTTGTATTAATTTAGGGCATATAAGTATGTTAACGACCAGCTACTATGATTGGAATATGGCCCTTTTGGTATATCAGTGCAATATGGCATGATTTCTCGCTTGGGTAGACAATTTCTTACTTCCTCTGCCTAGACTTCTGCTTATGCCCTAGGCGAGGCATTGGGTCATTGCCTAGCGCCTAGGCGTGCCTAAGCGCCTCCTAGGCACTGCCTTTTCCAACAGAGTTGCTACCTCTTGAGCACTACGTTGGATTTCCCCAAAGAGGAGAGGATGGTGCAGAAAAGTAGCATAAGTATTTCCCTCAGTTTTGAGAACCAAGGTATCAATCCAGTAGGAGGCCACGCACAAGTCCCTCGTACCTGCACAAAACGATAGCTACTCGCAACCAACGCGATTAGGGGTTGTCAATCCCTTCACGGTCACTTACGAGAGTGAGATCTGATAGAGATGATACATAATATTTTTGGTATTTTTGATATAGAGATGCAAAGTGAAAAGTAAAAGGCAAAGTAAAAACAAAGCAAGTATTAAAGTAATGGAGATTGATATGATGAGAATAGACCCGGGGGACATAGGTTTCACTAGTGGCTTCTCTCTAGAGCATAAGTATTCTACGGTGGGTGAACAAATTACTGTTGAGAAATTGATAGAATTGAGCATAGTTATGAGTATATCTAGGTATGATCATGTATATAGGCATCACTTCCGAGACAAGTAAACCGAAATGATTCTGCATCTACTACTATTACTCCACTCATCGACCGCTATCCAGCATGCATCTAGAGTATTAAGTTAAAAACAGAGTAACGCCTTAAGCAAGATGACATGATGTAGAGGGATAACTTCATGCAATATGATAAAAACCCCATCTTGTTATCCTCGATGGAAACAATACAATACGTGCCTTGCAACCCTTTCTGTCACTCGGTAAGGACATTGCAAGATTGAACCCAAAGCTAAGCACTTCTCCCATTGCAAGAACTACCAATCTAGTTGGCCAAACCAAACGGATAATTCGAAAAGACTTGCAAAGATAACTCAACCATACATAAAAGAATTCAGAGAAGATTCAAATATTATTCATAGATAAGCTGGATCATAAACCCACAATTCATGGATCTCAACAAACACACCGCAAAAAGAAGATTACATCGAATAGATCTCCACAAGAGAGGGGGAGAACATTGTATTGAGATCCAAAAACTGAGAAGAAGCCATATAGCTACTAACTATGGACCCGAAGGTCTGAGGTAAACTACTCACACTTCATCGGAGAGGCCATGGTGTTGATGTAGAAGCCCTCCGTGGTGGATGCCCCCTCCGGCGGAGCTCCGGAACAGGCCCCAAGATGGGATCTCGTGGATACAGAAAGTTGCGGCGGAGGAATTAGGTTTTTGGCTCTCCCCTTGATCTGTCAGGGGTACGTAGGTATATATAGGAAGAAGGAGTACGTCGGTGGAGCAACAGGGGGCCCACGAGGTAGGGGGGCACACCCAGGGGGAGGGTGCGCCCCCACCCTCGTGACCGCCTCAGTTGTTCCTTGGAGCAGGGTCCAAGTCTCCTGGATCACGTTCGGTGAGAAAATCACGTGCGCGATGGTTTCATTCCGTTTGGACTCCGTTTGATATTCTGTTTCTTCAAAACACTGAAATAGGCAAGAAACAGAAATTCTGGGCTGGGCCTCCAGTTAATAGGTTAGTCCCAAAAATAATATAAAAGTGGAAAATAAAGCCCAATATAGTCCAAAACAGTAGATAAAGTAGCATGGAGCAATCAAAAATTATAGATACATTGGAGACGTATCAGTTCCTAACCGCAGATTAAAAGTACTCAGCGGTGAGGCCCGAAGGATTTTTAACGATTACAAAATCACTCAGCATTCCGAGGCTAATAAAGGTGAGGCATAATGTTTTTCAGTCACTCGGCGGGAGAAGGACTGGCTGGATCGCATAAGCTGTCAAGATCGATGTTGTCGGCAATGCGAGTGGCTGCCTCGAGGAAGGTGTCCATGAAGGACTGGAAGGAGTGCTTCTTCGTGTTCGCTACCTTGAGGGCCGCCAGCTTCTCTTCTTTAGCCTCCTTGCAGTGCACTCGAACCAATGTCAAGGCGACGTCAGCACCACAGCGAGCAAAGGACTTCTTCCACTCTTGCACTCGGCCAGGAATCTGATTGAGTCGAGCCATCAGTGACTCGAGGTCTTGAGAAAGTTCTGCCTGAGACCAGAGTTTGGCGTCCACTTGGGTCATCGCTGCCTTCACTCGAGCCAGATAAGCAACCGCACCATCCAAGTGTGATTCCAACCACAGCAAGTTCATCGCAACGTCATCTTTCACGGGACAATTGATGGGGTCGAGACTTATCTCGACCCGCTCAGTCTCGGCCTCAAAGTCCTGACAAAATTCTGCACAATCGGAGAAAATAGTCCAATCGGCAACAATCAGACGGTCTAGCAATGATACCTTCAAGTTTCAGGACCAATTTCGCAGCAAGTTGTCCCAGATAGGACTCCAGCTCGCCTGTTTTGGCTTTGAGGCTTCCGACTTCGTTGGTCAGGTTCTCTTTGTCTTTCTTCACCTGCTCAACTTCTCGATTGGCGTCAGAGATGGCGGTCTTCAACTTCGCGTTCTCCTCTTCCAACTTGCCGACTGATGCCAGCTTCTTGTCTGCAAGTGTTGTCTTCTTACGTGCTTCCTTCTGAGCAGCAGCAAGTCACTCGGTTCAAAGAGACCTAGAGAAAAGGAAGTAAAAGATGCGAGCTACCAAGTGGACAAGACAGTCGATTGGTTACCTCCCATAATGGTTGTCTCTTCTTGAGCGGTCTTGAGGTTCTTCTTTGCAAGTTCAAGATAAAGTTCAATGCTGATATGCTTCTTCTTTAATTCAGAAAGTCGAGCTCCAAGATCACAAGACCTTTGCAGTCAGCAAGACAGACATGTCAGTCGACAGGAATAAGAGATAAATATGGTGATATGTAACTCTAAGACCACAGACGAATCAAATATTCAATAGTAGTCTCGGGGACTACACCCAGTGGGTGCACTTAGCGTGCCCCCACTGGTTCAGAACAACACTCAACTGGGTCTGCCCAGCGCGAGTCAAAAAAAGAGAGAAAAATCAGATTCTAAGACCTCAGTCGACTGCCCGCAGTCGACCGCGGTCTCAAGGACTACACCCAGTGGGTGCACTCGGCGTGCCCCCACTGGTCCGGACAGATTACTAACGCTCAACACGAGTCGAGTGAAGTGGACGGATTCTTAAAACTCTAAACACAGGCACACCTAGTGGGTGATCGGATATAAAACAACACTCAAAAAGTTCAGTCAGAGTTCGCTGACCTTAACATTGGTCTGCAGGGCGGTGCTGGAGTTATAAGCCACCTGACTAGCCTCGTGCATCACCTTCACCTGCTCCACGACAAGGTTCACCTGGCGAAGAGCCTCCCTGGCAGCACTTGGCGAATCGTCCGGAGTCTGATATGCAGCGAAGAGTGATGTCTCCAAAGGAGTTGGAGCAGCTACTAGGTCAGACGAGTGGAGTTGCACTGGGCGGCAGTAACCGGAGCAATTGACCCCGACGGACGATCAGTCGTCAGCAGGCTGGCCAATGTGACATTGGTCCGAACTGGATCTCCAGAACATTTGACCACCCCCTCAAGCGTCGGCATCGACTGAGGGACTTGAACTTCAAGTTTTCTCCTGCTCGAGCCTCCACCTCTCCTCCTCCTCTCCTGTAGAGGCACCTCCTCCTCTTCGTCATCAGGAAGCATGACAATGTCTCGTGGTACTGCAACAAAAAGGAAAAAAGAATCAGAAATTTATCCGACCAACAATCTTAGTCGACGAAACAAGTTTTTTCCAAACAGACTCACCAGCTCGGGAGGTGGCTGACTCAGCAGAAGTGGGGCCGGAAAGATACAAGATCCGTTTAGTAATCAACAGAAATGCCAATCGGAAGAAAGGTACGCAGAGAGATAGAATCCTCACCCAGAGGCGACTGGAACATCCATCTTGATCCTCGGAAAAGTCTTTCGAGCCTTGGGAGGAACAACCTTGGGCTGCTTGGCTACCTTCTCCGTCGGCTCCGTAGTCGACGTCCGAGTGCGCTTCTGAGTGCTGGTATTTGGAGCCACGTTCTTCCCACGCCCACCGGACAGGTCATGTTGCTGCTTTGATTGATGTTCGGACCGCGGCGGCGAGTCGACTTCTTCCTCATTGTCCGACTCCTCACTCTCCTCCTCCTCCTCTTCATCCGGAGACTCCCAGTCGCCACTCTCCTCTGCACTGGCCTCTCCCTCCTGGTCCTCCTCCAAAGCTTGTTCGTCGTTGGGCATCGAATGCATCTCAGTGAATACCTGCAAGACAAATCAGTCGAGTAAAATTCAGTCAGCATCAAGTACAGTTGGAATGTAAGCATGAAGCAGTCGGAATGTAAGCGTGAAGCAGTCAGAACAAAGAGCATAACTTGTCAGGCGGATTATCATCACAGAAGGGGATGACTCGCCTAGATCCTCTGGGGTTGTCTTGATTGCCTGTGATGCCCCTCAGCCACAAAGCCACAGTCTTGGGCGGCACTTCTTCTGGATGGACCCGAGCGGTGTCGTCCGGTCCGGAGTACAGTGCTACGTCTTGAGCTAGCGTTGGTTTTCCCCGAAGAGGAGAGGGCAGCAAAGTGTAGCATAAGTATTTCCCTCAGTTTTTGAGAACCAAGGTATCAATCAAGTAGGAGGCTCCTCAAAAGTCCCACGCACCTACACAAACAAACTGAGAACTCGCAACCAACGCAATAAAGGGGTTGTCAATCCCTTCACGGCCACTTGCAAAAGTGAGATCTGATAGAGATAGTATGATAAGATAAATATATTTTTGGTATTTTATGATATAGATGCAAGAAATTAAAGATGCAAATAAAAGTAGATTGAAAGCAAATATGATAAGAGATAGACCCGGGGGCCATAGGTTTCACTAGAGGCTTCTCTCGAGAGCATAAGTATTACGGTGGGTGAACAAATTACTGTCAAGCAATTGATAGAAAAGCGAATAATTATGACGTTATCTAGGCATGATCATGTATATAGGCATCACATCCATAACAAGTAGACCGACTCCTGCCTGCATCTACTACTATTACTCCACATATCGACCACTATCCAGCATGCATCTAGAGTATTAAGTTCATAAGAACGGAGTAACACATTAAGCAAGATGATATGATGTAGAGAGATAAACTCATGTAATATGATATAAACCCCATCTTGTTATCCTCGATGGCAACAATACAATACGTGTCTTGCAACCCTTTCTGTCACTAGGTAAGAACACCGCAAGGTTGAACCCAAAGCTAAGCACTTCTCCCATGGCAAGAAAGATCAATCTAGTAGGCCAAACCAAACCGATAATTCTAAGAAACTTGCAAAGATAACTCAATCATACATAAAAGAATTCATATAAGATTCAATTAATATCCATAGATAAATCTGATCATAAACCCACAATTCATCGGATCTTGACAAACACACCGCAAAAAGAGATTACATCGAATAGATCTCCACAAGAGAGGGGGAGATCATTGTATTGAGATCAAAAAAGAGAGAAGAAGCCATCTAGCTAATAACTATGGACCCGCAGGTCTGTGGTAAACTACTCACAACTCATAGGAGGTGCAAGGATGTTGATGTAGAGGCCCTCCATGGTCGATTCCCCCTCCGGCAGAGTGCCAGCGAAGGCTCAAGATGGGATCTCGCGGATACATAAGGTTACGGTGGTGGAAATTGTGTTTCGTGGTGTCCCTGGATGTTTTCGGGGTCTGTAGATATATATAGGAGAAATAAGTACGTCGGTGGACACCCGAGGGGCCCATGAGACAGGGGGCGCGCCCTATAGGGGGGCGCGCCCTCCTATCTCGTGGGGCCCTCGGAGCTTTCTTGACTTGCACTCCAGGCTCTCCGGATCAAATTTGTTCCAAAAATAACGCTCCCGAAGGTTTCATTCCATTTGGACTCCATTTGATATTCCTTTTCTTCGAAATACCGAAATAGGCAAAAAAACAGCAATATGGGCTGGGCCTCCGGTTAGTAGGTTAGTCCCAAAAATGATATAAATGTTTATAATAAAGCCCATAAACATCCAAAACAGGTAATATAATAGCATGGAACAATTAAAAATTATAGATACGTTGGAGACGTATCAAGCATCCCCAAGCTTAATTCCTGCTCGTCCTCATGTAGGTAAATGATAAAGAAAGAATTTTTGATGTGGAATGCTACCTAGCATAATTCTCAATGTAATTTTCTTTCATTGTGGCATGAATGTTCAGATCCAAATAATACAAAATAAAAGTTCATATTGACATAAGAAATAGTAATACTTCAAGCATACTAAGCAAGTAATCATGTCTTCTCAAAATAGCATGGCCAAAAGAAAGTTATCCCTACAAAATTATATAGTCTGGCTATGCTCTATCTTCATCACACAAAGTATTTAATCATGCACAACCCCAATGACGAGCCAAGCAATCGTTTCATACTTTAATAATCTCAAACTCTTTCAACTTTCACGCAATACATGAGCGTGAGCCATGGACATAGCACTTTGAATAGAATGGTGGTTGTGGAGAAGGCAAAAAGGAGAAGATAGTCTCAAATCAACTAGGCGTATCAACGGGCTATGGAGATGCCCATTAATAGATATCAATGTGAGTGAGTAGGGATTGCCATGCAACGGATGCACTAGATCTATAAATATATGAAAGCTCAACAAAAGAAAACTAGTGGGTGTGCATCCAACTTGCTTGCTCACGAAGACCTAGGGCATTTTGAGGAAGCCCATCATTGGAATATACAAGCCAAGTTCTATAATGAAAAATTCCCACTAGTATATGAAAGTGACAACATATGAGACTCTCTATCATGAATATCATGGTGCCATTTTGAAGCACAAGTGTGGAAAAAGAGATAGTAGCATTGTCCCTTCTCTCTTTTTCTCTCGTTCCTTTTTTTTCTTTTTGGCCTTTTTTTTCTTTTTGTAAAGTCTGAAGTCTCATCCCGACTTTTGGGGGAATCATAGTCTTCATCATCCTTTCCTCACTCGGACAATGCTCTAATAATGAAGATCATCACACTTTTATGGATTTACAACTCGAAGCTAGAACAAGATATGACTCTATGTGAATGCCTCCGGCAGTATACCGGGATGTGCAATGAATCAAGAGCGACATGTATGAAAATTATGATGGTGGATTTGCCACAAATACGATGTCAACTACATGATCATGCAAAGAGCAATATGACAATGATGAAACGTGTCATAATAAATGGAACGGTTGAAATTTGTATGGCAATGTATCTCGGAATGGCTATGGAAATGCCATAATAGGTAGGTATGGTGGTTGTTTTGAGGAAGGTATATGGTGGGTGTATGGTACCGGCGAAAGTTGCATGTTACAAGAGAGTCTAGCAATAATGGAGGGGTGAAAGAGTGCGTATAGTCCATGGACTCAACATTAATCAGAAGAACTCATATACTTGTTGTAAAAATTTAGAAGTCATCAAAAACCAAAGCACTACACGCATGCTCCTAGGGGGATAGATTGGTAGGAAAAGACCATCGCTCGTCCCCGACTGACACTCATAAGGAAGACAATCAATAAATAACATTGTGCTCTAACTTCATCACAAAGCGGTTCACCATACGTGCATGCTACGGGAATCACAAACTTCAACACAAGCATTCTTTAAAACCATAATCACCCAGCTAGCATGACTTTAATATTACTACCTCCATATCTCAAAACAATTATCAAGTATCAAGTTGATCATAGCATCCAATTCACTTTCTATGATAGTTTTTATTATACCCAACTTGGATGCTCATCATTCTAGGGCGAAATTCATAACCAAAGAAAATACCAAGCTGTTCTAAGAGACTCTCAAAATATTATAAGTGAAGCATGAGAGACTAGCAATTTCTATAAAATTAATCCACCACAATGCTCTAAAAGATATAAGTGAAGCACTAGAGCAAAAACTATCAAGCTCAAAAGATATAAGTGAAGCAAATAGAGTATTCTAGCAAATTCTAATCAAATAGGGTTCTCCCAAAATGTGTGTTACAGCAAGGATGATTGTAGTAAACTAACAAGCAAATACCAATATAATACACGACGCTCCAAGCAAAACACATATCATGTGGCGAATAAAAATATAGCTCCAAGTAAAGTTACCAATGAACAAAGACGAAAGAGGGGATGCCTTCCCAAGGCATCCCCAAGCTTAGGCTTTTGGATATTCTTGAATATCTTGGGGTGCCATAAGCATCCCCAAGCTTAGGCTCTTGCCACTCTTTATTCCATATTCCATAAAAGCTTTACCCAAAACTTGAAAACTTCACAACACAAAACTCAACAGGAAATCTTATAAGCTCCGTTAGTGAAAGAAAACAAAACCACCACATAAGTTACTGTAATGAACTCATTCTTTATTTATTTTGGTGTTGAACCTACTGTATTCCAACTTCCCTATGGTTTATAAACTAATTTATTAGCCATAGATGCATTCTAATAAGCAAACAACACACGAAAAACAGAATCTGTCAAAAACAGAACAGTCTGTAGCAATCTGTAACTAACGCAAACTTCTGGAACTCTAAAAATCCTACCAAAATAGGAAGTACTGGAAAATTTATTTATTGATCAGAATCAAAAAGAATCAATCCAAAAGCTCTTTTCTGTGATTTATTGAATGTTTTCTCGTGAGCGCAAAGTTTCTGTTTTTCAGCAGAATCAAATCAACCATAATCATAGTTTATCCTATAGGTTCTACTTGGCACAAACACTAAACAAAAGATAAAAACACATCTAAACAGAAAGTAGAAACAAAGTTTAACACTAAACAGGAACAAAAACAAAGAACATAAAGAAAATTGGGTTGCCTCTCAACTAGCGCTATCGTTTAACGCCCCTAGCTAGGCATAAAAGCGAAGATAGATCTAACGAGTGCCATCTTTGGCACTTGATTCATAAGTAGCAAGATTGTGATCTCCAGGGATCTCTCCCTTTTTAGTATCGGCCAAACCCTTAGGCAAAAATGCAAGAAATTCATTGGTAGCAAAAGGTTCCTTAATGATAGAGAGACCATTGGGGAGAACACAAATAGATTTGAGGTCCGCGGCTTCCTTACTAGAAGTTTCACCTTTATTTTTAGGAACATAGATGAGCTTGGTGGTTTTTGTAGGGGGTTTTGGGGTATCTTTCATGGGAGAAAAAGCCGAACCTAAGTTGGTAATTATATCTTTTCATTAACTATAGGTTCTTTTGCTTCAAGGTTTTTCAAGGTAACTCCAACCCTAGATTCATATTGGGTGATAAGATTATGAATCTTTTTATCCAAATTTTCAATCAACTCAACAGTGGCAATTTTATTTTCAATAAGATCAAGTCGTTGCATAATGTGTTCTAAAGTTAAAACAGTTCCATTAACCAAAAGAGGTGGTGAGCCAAATAAATCTAACATAGCTCTATAAGCATCAAACGTATGGCTACTCATGAAATCACCTCCGGTAGCAATATCAAGAACACATCTATTCCAAGGAGTAATGCCTACATAAAAATTGCGGAGAAGAACTGTCGGCGTTCTGGGAACGGGGGTCCCCAGACTTGCCTGCCTGCGGCCTGCGGCGTGGCTCCGTTCTGGGAACGGGGGTCCCCAGACTTGCCTGCCTGCGGCCTGCGACGTGGTTCAAAGGGGGCCCAGCACGGCCCATCTTCATCAACACAAGCTCAAGACCCTCGCGAGGGGCCAAGCCTCGCGGGGCGGACGACAAGGAGCTTCCTCAGGCACGGCCTTGTTAGGCTGGCTCACGAGGAGGCAGAGAGTTCAAGGTGGGGTACCTCGCGAGGTGCCCATGACGCAAGCCATGACGACCGAGGGCGCTAGCCCGCGCAGTGTCCTTATTTCCTCTTTGGTGCAAGGGGAGCAAGCACAGGCGAGAGCATCAAGCAAAGGCATCCATTTTGGTGCAACAAGACCAAGACCAGTCCAACGGAAGGATGGAGGTCATCGTGGATCCCAAGCCGGCGTCACCACCACAGCCTTTGACAGGCGAGGACCAACTTTAGTCAGGATAAGTGTAATAGATGTTCCCCTTCAAATTGGCCGATTGTTGGTGCCCTTCCCGCTCAATATTTGGGGAGAGGCCCAGGGCCTTCGCCTATAAATAGGACTAGCCACCCACAGGGTAGAGACATCTGGATAGGAAGCTGGAGATAAGATAGGCATCTAGAATCAACCCTTCCAAAGGGACAACACCACCACAAGAGCAGACCCTCGCGAGGCTGTTCTTCCTTGTATTGTTCATCACCAGCCCAAGAGGCAATCCACCACGCCACACACTGGAGTAGGGTATTACACCACAATGGTGGCCTGAACCAGTATAAACCCTGTGTCTCGTGTGTTATTCTTCTCGTAGTTTAGATCCTAGCAATTCGGCGAGGAACAGGTAGGTAGAAGGCGAAACCTCCACACGCACCCCAGTGTTCAAACCTCAAGGGTCTGCAGGAACCCTAAATCCGACATTTGGCGCGCTAGGTAGGGGTGCTCCGGAATTCGTCTTCCGTCGCCCTGTTCTTCTCCGACCGTCGCGACCATGTCTGACGCACGCCGGGTTCGCACCAAGCGCCGAGCCGCCCTCGCTTCCCGCGTTGCCCAGACGGCTCCCGTCGGCGGGCGCCCTCGTCGTTCCCCGTCGCCTGCCGTTAACGCCGCCACCTGCCCGGCGGGGAATGAGCAGCAAGCATCATCCCAGCACCCGTCCATGAGGCGAGATGGTCGCACCGCTACGTCCTCGCTCACCCCCGCTGGTTCTTCATTCCGCGCGCCCCGCGCGGCCATGGAGGCTCGAGCTGCGCTCATCGCGGGAAACAAGCTCCTGTGCTACCGCCCAGTCGATGACGTCTACGAAAAATGGCTCGACCGAGTCACCGAACTCGTCCGCGCTGCTGGGGGCTCCCCTGCGCCATCTTTCTCGCTGCACCGTGCCCCGCCATGCGCGGGCAATGAAGCTCCTGAGGCGCCCTCAGCCGCCTCCCCCTCAAGAAGGCGCCTTTGCTCCAAGGCGTGCGGCCCCTGGGCGGAACCCGCCCCGTCAGGAACCAGCGCGGCAGGAGCAGAGCTGCCAAGAGGTCCCTCGCCCTCGAGAAGCTGCCCGAGCGCTCCCTGCTCCGGCTCGTCCCGACCATGCTCCTGCTCCAGCACGTCAAGACCCCGCACTGCACCCAGCTGCGGCGCACGGGGACCCGCAAGACCGAGCCCTTCATCCTCCAAGGCCTCCTGTGGCCATAGCAGGCTGCCGCGCCTTCACCATCGAGCTACGCACCGTCGCGTGGCCCGGCAAGTTCAAGCCAGACCTGCCTCCTCGCTATGACGGCACGGCAGACCCTGCGGAGTTCCTCCAGCTCTACGAGCTGGGCATCGAGGCTGCCAACGGAGACGAGAAGGTCATGGCGAACTGGTTTCCCATGGCTCTCAAGGACGGGGCCCACACCTGGCTTCTGAACCTGGCCCCAGGCACGATCTCCTCCTGGGACGAGATGCGCACCCGCTTCATCGCCAACTTCCAGGGTACTCGCGACCGGCCACCCGCCGTGAGCGATATGCGCCGCATCAAGCAGCAACCAGGGGAAACCCTACAGAAGTACATCCAGCGCTTCAACAATGCACGCCTCAAGATTCCCAAGGTGACCGAGGAGGCCATCATCTCAGCCTTCTCTGATGGCGTGCGTGACGTCAAAATGAAGGAGGAGCTCGCAATGCATGAAGATCTGTGCACTTCCTTGGAGCTGTTCAACCTGGCGACCAAGTGCGCCAGGGCTAAGGAAGGGCATCTCTCCCTCCTCGAATTGCCTGCCGCAGACCCTGAAGAGAAGATGCCCAAGGCCAAGGACATGAAGTGCAAGGGGGCTGCCATGCTCGCGGCAGAACCAGACACCAAGCGGGGCAGAGATTAGCCCGAATCCTCCAAGGGCAGTCGGTACAGCGTGTACCACGACCTCCACACCCATAACACCAATGAATGCCAAGAGCTCAGGGCCGTGCGTGAAGGACGGACTGGCCGGCGTCCCGACCATAGTGACCGGGGCTACGGACAAGGAGGAGGAAGGAACGCAGGACGCTGGGAAGACCGCAGCCCACGTCAAGGGTGGCGTGACCAACCTCGAGAGGATCGTTGGCAGGACCCGCCTCGCGAGGGAGGCTGGAGCGATCAGCCTCGCGAGGATCGCCCGCAAGGTAACGCAGGCCTCCCTCCTCTACCGCCGCAGCCAAGGAGAAATGAGGACCGTCATCAGGATGAAGGGGCTGGGGGCTTCCAGGAACCACGTGCGATCGCCTGCATCCTAGGTGGAGCCCAAGCCCCAGCCTCTCAGCGCATCTTCAAGCAGTTCGCCCGCGAAGTGAATGCGTCCTCCCCAAGCTCGAGGCCACGCGCCCTCTCAGGTGGTCGGCGTGTACCATCACGTTCAGCTCAGCGGATCAGCTCAAGTGCGCGGCCACAGCCGGAGTCCTCCCGATGCTTTGTTCCCCAATCATCAGCAACGTGCTAGTCACCAGGACCCTCATCGATGGTGGGGCAGGGCTCAACGTCCTGTCCGTGGAAACATTCAACAATCTCCAAGTACCCTACAATCAGCTTCAGTCCATCAAGCCTTTCTCTGGAGTCACCGACGGCTCCACGGTCCCGATTGGGCAGGTCCGCCTCCCTGTCACCTTCGGGGCACGCGACAACTACCGCACCGAGCTCATCGACTTCGACGTCGCCCACATTTGCCTGCCGTACAACGCCATCCTCGGGTACCCAGCATTGGCCAAGTTCATGGCCATAACCCACCACGGCTACAACATCCTCAAGATGCCAGGAAGTGGCGGAGTCATCACGGTGCCCTGCGAAGAGAGAGACGCAGTTTGCTACCTGGAGAGAGCCTTTCAGGCCGCATCACTGGAAGACCCGGGTCGCGGAAGCAGGAGGCTTCCCGAGGCCACCCCAAGAAGAAGAAGACATCGACCGGCTCGGCCCCTCAGGAGGCAGGTCCCTCTGGGCCCTCGCCTGCTCAGGGGGAACCTCCTTCCATTGCATAGGGAAGCGTGCCCAGCACCCTCCTCCGGCAGGGCTCAGGAGCTCTCCCCTGGAGGGCCGTCGACCTCGCCAAGGTCACGAGGGAGGCGCTTGGGCACCACGTGGAGGCCTGCTTCGAAGCACGTTTCCATCAAGAAGGAGCAAGGCAAGGAAGGACAAACCCTCAGGAGTTCGTCAGCAAGGCCATTCAGGAGCTACAGGAGTCAAGGGTCATGAGAGGTAGCCGCCGCTTACCCGTTGTGGTCCCCCATCCAGGTGAGGATGGTGGGCTGCACGTCTGCGTCGACATACCAGGGCTCAACCAAGCCGCGTCTCAGGAGCACCTTTGGCCTTCGCGAGTGGGACGCTGCGAGGGCCCGCCCCACAGCTACGTTCGCATGCCTTACGGCTTGCCGAACACGGCTGTTGCGTACCAGCGCATCATGAGGGTCATCCTGGAGGCTCAAGAGGTTAGGCATTCCGCAGCCCTGGTGGAGATGGAGGCGGTCCGCGAGGAGCCACCAGTGCCTCCGGAGCCTCCCGAGGCCCCAGGGCCTGGGGGCTCGTGAGGATATGCTCCCGCAGCCCACCGAGTCTGCTGCATCAACCACCCTTCGTCTTCAGCGTCATTAGGTGACATCTTTCTAGTTTCATTTCCAGCTGGGAGCGCCCTCAGGGCTGCATTATTCCCAGGCTGCGTGGGTCCATCCCTGTGGCGTGTATCTCTTTTATTTCATGTTCTTAGCTCACTCTGCTGGGGGCGCCCCTCGGGCTGCATTATCCCCAAGCCGCTCGGGTCAGACCCAGTGGCATGTACCCCTCTTGCATTTATCTTAGGGCCATGTTTTCGACCCGTCATGCTTGTTGTTTGGTGCCTGTTCATGGTACCTTTTTTCTTCCTGGATGTCGCAAGCTTGCGCGTTAAAGGGGGGGTGCCTGAGCATCGCGACTCATGGCTCTTACCGGCTCTCCGGCCCTCACCCTCTGGTCTGCCCACGGCATCGCGCCCCGGCATACTAGCGACGGCTGAGACTAGCCCGAGAGCCGGGACCCGAGGACGTAGA
>NC_041383.1:514309870-514388354 GCF_002162155.2 Triticum dicoccoides
ACTCAGGGCTCCTACCGGCTCTCCGTCCCTCACCCTCTGGTCTACCCACGGCATCATGCCCCGGCATACCAGCGGTGGCTCAGACCAGCCCGAGAGCCAGGACCCGAGGACGTAGAGTTTCGACATCTAACCCAGCTTGCGCGTTAAAGGGGGGTGCCTGAGCATCGCGACTCAGGGCTCCTACCGGCTCTCCGGCCCTCACCCTCTGGTCTGCCCATGGCATCGCGCCCCGGCATACCAGCGACGGCTGAGACCAGCCCGAGAGCCGGGACCCGAGGACGTAGAGCATCGGCATCTAGCCAAATTTGCAGGAACACACTCCAAGATAAAGCCCAGAGCCAGGCGCAACCCGCCTTGAGGTAGGGCCCCGTGAGTCCCGCGCTGGCTCACGGGTGCCCAGATACACCTCGTCAAGCCCTACCGTGCCAGCCACGTGTCAGGGCGGGGCTGTACACGCCCTGGGGGCTCCTCCCGGAGGGGAGCCCCCTCCCACGCACCAGTGGAAGCACCATGCTCCGCGCTGGCTGACGACACTGCCGAGGAGCGGCTATGCCCGTACGCATACGGAAGTGCTATGCTCCGCGCTGGTGATAAACAACTGAGGGTGGCCCCCGGGCCGCATCAACCTCAGGGAGACCAGAGCTCAGTGTCTAGCCTCATCGCAACGCCTCCCCTCGGGAGTGCTGCGCGAGGGGGATGGGCACGGGGGCTATGCCTGGGTCACGCCCAGGCGCACGCCACCCAGCCTGGCCCCCCGGGCCTGGTTCGTCGCGCGTCCCTCCCCTAGCGGAGCCAAGGTATGAAGGCCGTTTGAGCGTCAAGGGGGACTCCTGAGCATCGCGACTCAGGAGCCTAACTAGTCACGTAGCCCCTCACTCCTTGGTCCCGTCCTGGTTTCCGGTCGGGGCTAACGGTGGTTGAGGTATGCGCGGGGCCGGGATTTGCGGACGTAGAATGGTAGATCCACCCCCACATCTCACCTCCCTACTTGTTGTTCGGGCGCCAAGTGGGACTCCTGAGCATCGCGACTCAAGAGCCTAACTTGTCACGTAGCCCCTCACTCCTTGGTCGCGTCCTGGTTTCCGGCCGGGGCTTACGGCGGCTGAGGTATGCGCGGGGCCGGGCTCTGCCGGCATAGGACACAAGCAAGTAGGAAGGAAATAGCGCAAATTTCAAGGAATTCAAAAGCAAATATTACAGTCCATACTGTTATCACAGCACCAAATGCAAGTTTTAACGCCTCCCCGAGGCCTGATACATGTGTAGAAACTAAAAGCAGGGCGGGAGCCACAATGGAGTCACTTGCCGGCCGTGGAGTTGCGTGGAGCGGGTTCGCCTTGTGGAGCTGCTGGGCTAGCAGTGCTCCGCTTCGGCCTGGTGCTGAAGGCCCGGAACTTCCCCAGCAGAGCCTCCGCACGAACCTTCACAACCTCAGCAGCGGCAACGGCATGCTCGCCACTCGCTGGCTCCAGCAAGCTGTGGAGGTCGACGTTGGGGTCACGAAGATAGATGTGGGTGAAGACCCGCGTCAGCGCCGCAGAAGACAAGACGCGTGCCTCGGCCTCAGCCGTAGGGCCAAGGCCAAGGGCGACATCTTCAAGGGCACGAACTAGGAAAGGAAGCAGCTTGGCGGGGCCATCCTCCTCACCAGCCAGCGGGCTCTCCAGGCCGCTCTCATAAAGCGTCTTCAATAAAGCACGGACCTTCTCCTCCATCTCCGCAAAGGCCACACGATCCTCGGCAAGAACCCGTGCCTTGCCGTCCAACTCAACCTTCCTTACCTCCAGCTCACGCTCCAGCGCGCCTAGGCGGTCACGGCGCTTCTTGAGCTTGGCATCCCAGTCCTTGACGGCCGCCTCGCGAGCCTTCATGCCATCCTCCTGCTCTTGGCGATGGCGAGTCTCCTCGGCGAGCCGGTCCTGCAGGCCCTTTAGCTCGCCCTCCAGCACCTCGCAACGACCTCGGGCATTAGCCGCCTCCCCCAAGGCGGCGTCGTGGGCAACCTTTGCCCCAAGGATGGCCTGCTTCTCCTCGTCGCAAGCCGTCGAGGCCTGGACCAGCGCCGCCCGAATCAAAGCATCGAAGCAAATCCAGCCAGAGGCTAGCTCCAAGCGCCCGGCCACCAAACAAGGGTCGGCGCTCAGAAGATCCCGCCGCAGACGGTCCAGTTCGGCAGCAGCACGATCCAGGACAGTAGGAGGAGACGGGGAAGCAGCAGTCGGCGGGGTAGGAGGAGAAGACGACATCGTGACCACGGTGTCCTGAGGCGGAGCCTGCTGCGCCCCAGCGGCTGTGGTGGCAGCGTCAAGCGGGGGCGCCTTGGGAGTCGCCAGGGCCATAGGAGCCGAGCTTGCCCTAGCCGGCTCGGCAGGGCCTCGCAGGGACGACTGAGCAGGAGAGGCCCGCGCGTCATGTTCATCTTCTTTCGCGAGCAAAGGCGCTGCCGCGGATGGAGTCTCGGGAGCCCCCTTCGGCTTCTTTGCCGTGGGCGCCAGCCTAGCCGGGAGATACGGACGTCAAGCCTCAGCGATGAAACAAGAAACAAGACAGGGATCAAGCACTTACAGGTCGTCGCCCGCAGGCTCGAGCAGCCTCCGGCCGTACTTGAAGCCCGAGAGCCGGTTGCAAGGATCAGCCTCAAGGAGCGCGGGTGCAGCTGGGGCGCCTACGGATCGCCTCGGGGCTGGGGCGGACCCGCGGGGGATCAGCCCAGTCCGGTCCTTCTTCGGGACCGGGGGCAGGCTCCCGCCGCCCTGCTCGTCATCACCCTCGTTGTCGTCGCTCAGAGAGAGGCGGAGAGCGCGGGACTTGCGCCGAAGAGGTGGGGCCCTTGACTCTGCCTCGGAGTCAGTCCCCTTTTCCCGCTCCCCTTCCTCCCTCTCTTCGCTGGAGTCGCCGGAGGATACGTCCACCAGGTCCTCGGGAGCCTCCGCGGGCACAGGGCCGTCCCCATTGAAGACAGGCATGGACCCCACAACCTGCTCCCAGTCCTCATGGAGGAACAGGGGTGTCGGAGCGCCCTCCAACCTTGCCACGTCGCCCCCGACCAAAGGCTGGAGGACCGCGGCCAGATCCTCATCGGCCAGGACCGCGGGGATCGGGTGGGGCCTCCACATCGGAAGCGAGTACTGACGAAGCGGAGCTAGCTGATGCTCCAGGAACTCCCTCAGCAGCGAGGCGCCAGTCAGCTTCGCCGCCGCCATGCTGGCCGGCCTCAGATCCGCATCCATCTTCTCTAACACCAGCCTTGCGCGGGGATCCACAAGCTCCACTCGAGACCAGTCGTCGGAGCTCGAGGGGTGCCCCGTGGGCAAGACCAGCCGGGGGTTGACGCGCCCAGCATCAACCAAGACCCACTTGCTCCTGAAACCCTCAATTCTTTTCCCAGGATTCGAAATGGCGATGGAGCTGCCGTACGCGACGAAGCTCGCACACGCAGAGACGGAACCACGAGAGGTCCGGAGGGAGAAGTAGTGGCGCAGCAGGGCCACTGAGGGCTTCACCCCCACGTGAGCCTCGCAATAGTAGGCGAAGATTGCCAGAAGGAGGACAGAGTTGGGGTGGAGGTGCAGAGCTTGAAGGTTGTAATGGCAGAGGACAGAACAGAAGAACTCTGAGAAGGGAGGCACCAGACCGCCGACAATGGCGCTCACGAAGAGCGGATAGAAGGTGCTCCCTTGGCCCTCAAGGAGGGCAGAGCCGGCCTTGAACACCTTCGTCCCGTCGACGCCCTGCGCCGCTGCCATCTGGCGCACCCGGGCAAGGCTCGCCTCCGACACGTTCGGCGAGTCCAAGGCGGACGAGTACCAAGCTCCGGCCATGGCCTCGCGAGGCGCCATGTCTGTCTAGGGCGCGCGGGTGGAGTAGATCTGGAGATTTCGAAGGAAGGAAGGAGAGGCGCAAGAAAGGGGATCTGAGCAGCAACTGGAGAGAGCAAAGGAGGAAGAGGGCAGATGCCGCTCCTTATCAACTCGCGCGGTTGCGGAGATGCCCACGTCAAATCAACCACCACGCGGCGCCCAAGGCCGCAGGCTGTTAGGGCCCGTGACGCTTCACACTTTCCCTTTCACCTCTCTGCTCGGCCAAGTCCGGGCGCGCCTTGGGCCCGGGGGCTACTGTCGGCGTTCTAGGAACGGGGGTCCCTAGACTTGCCTACCTGTGGCGTGGCTCAAAGGGGGCCCAGCACGGCCCATCTTCATCAACACAAGCTCAAGACCCTCGCGAGGGGCCAAGCCTCGCGGGGCGGATGACAAGGAGCTTCCTCAGGCACGGCCTCGTCAGGCTGGCTCACGAGGAGGCAGAGAGTTCAAGGCGGGGTACCTCGCAAGGTGCCCATGACGCAAGCCATGACGACCGAGGGCGCCAGCTGGGCGCCAGCCCGCACAGTGTCCTTCTTTCCTCTTTGGTGCAAGGGGGGCAAGCGCAGGTGAGAGGATCAAGCAAAGGCATCCATTTCGGTGCAACAAGACCAAGACCAGTCCAACGGCAGGATGGAGGTCACCGTGGATCCCAAGCCGACGTCACCACCTTAGCCTTTGACAGGCGAGGACCAACTTTAGTCAGGATAAGTGTACTAGATGTTCCCCTTCAAATTGGCCAATTGTTGGCGCCCTTCCCGCTCAATATTTGGGGAGAGGCCCAGGGCCTTCGCCTATAAATAAGACTAGCCACCCACAGGGTAGAGACATCTGGATAGGAAGCTGGAGATAAGATAGGCATCTAGAATCAACCCTTCCAAAGGGACAACACCACCACAAGAGCAGACCCTCGCGAGGCTGTTCTTCCTTGTATTGTTCATCATCATCCCAAGAGGCAATCCACCACGCCACATACTGGAGTAGGGTATTACACCACAATGGTGGCCTGAACTAGTATAAACCCTGTGTCTCTTGTGTTGTTCTTCTCGTAGTTTAGATCCTAGCGATTCGGCGAGGAACAGGTACGTAGAACGCAAAACCTCCGCGTGCACCCTAGTGTTCGAACCTTAAGGGTCTGCCGGAACCCTAAATCCGACAAGAACGGAAGTGGAAAGCTTCCTAGGAGATTTATATTGAGCATTGCAAATTCTATGCCAATCATCTTTGAAATTTTCTCCCTCCCTTTGCTTAAAATTGAGAATTTCTTGTTCGGGAGAGATAATAAGGATAGGAGGAGTAGCCATAATGACGAGGTAAACGAGCAAGCACACGGGCAACGGAAAAAGGCAAGCGGAAAGAGAGGAGGAGATTGGGAAAGAGAGGGCGAATAAAACGGCAAGGGTGAAGTAGGGGAGAGGAAAACGAGAGGGAAATGGCAAATAATGTAAATGCGAGGGAGATGGGTTTGTCATAGGTACTTGGTATGTCTTGACTTGAGCGAAGACCTCCCCGGCAACGGCGCCAGAAATCCTTCTTGCTACGTCTTGAGCTAGAGTTGGTTTTCCCCGAAGAGGAGAGGGTGATGCAGCAAAGTGTAGCGTAAGTATTTCCCTCAGTATTTGAGAACCAAGGTATCAATCCAGTAGGAGGCTCCTCAAAAGTCCCATGCACCTACACAAACAAACTGAGAACTCGCAACCAACGCAATAAAGGGGTTGTCAATCCCTTCACGACCACTTGCAAAAGTGAGATCTAATAGAGATAGTACGATAAGATAAATATATTTTTGGTAATTTATGATATAGATGCAAGAAAGTAAAGATGTAAATAAAAGTAGATTGAAAGCAAATATGATAAGAGATAGACCCGGGGGCCATAGGTTTCACTAGAGGCTTCTCTCGAGAGCATAAGTATTACGGTGGATGAACAAATTACTGTCAAGCAACTGATAGAAAAGCGAATAATTATGACATTATCTAGGCATGATCATGTATATAGGCATCACATCCATAACAAGTAGACCGACTCCTGCCTGCATCTACTACTATTACTTGACACATCGACCGCTATCCAGCATGCATCTAGAGTATTAAGTTCATAAGAACGGAGTAACGCATTAAGCAAAATGATATGATGTAGAGGGATAAACTCATGCAATATGATATAAACCCCATCTTGTTATCCTCGATGGGCAAAATACAATACGTGTCTTGCAACCCTTTCTGTCACTGGGTAAGAACCCTGCAAGATTGAACCCAAAGCTAAACACTTCTCCCATGGCAAGAAAGATCAATCTAGTAGGCCAAACCAAACCAATAATTCGAAGAGACTTGCAAAGATAACTCAATCATACATAAAAGAATTCAGAGAAGATTCAATTAATATCCATAGATAAATCTGATCATAAACCCACAATTCATCGGATCTTGACAAACACACCGCAAAAAGAGATTACATCGAATAGATCTCCACAAGAGAGGGGGAGATCATTGTATTGAGATCCAAAAAGAGAGAAGAAGCCATCGAGCTAATAACTATGGACCCATAGGTCTGTGGTAAACTACTCACAACTCATAGGAGGGGCAAGGATGTTGATGTAGAGGCCCTCCGTGGTCGATTCCCCCTCCGGTAGAGTGCCGACGAATGCTCCAAGATGGGATCTCGCGGATACAGAAGGTTACGGTGGTGGAAATTGTGTTTCGTGGTGCCCCTGGATGTTTTCAGGGTCCGTGGATATATATAGGAGAAAGAAGTACGTCGGTGGACGCACGAGGGGCCCACGAGACAGGGGCACGCCCTACAGGGGGGCGCCCTCCTATCTCATGGGGCCCTCGGAGCTTTCTTGACTTCCACTCCAGGCTCTCCGGATCAGATTTGTTCCAAAAATAACGCTCCCGAACGTTTCATTCCATTTGGACTCCGTTTGATATTCCTTTTCTTCGAAATACTGAAATAGGCAAATAAACAGCAAAATGGGCTGGGCCTCCGATTAGTAGGTTAGTCCCGAAAATGATATAAATGTGTAGAATAAAGCCCATAAACATCCAAAACAGGTAATGTAATAGCATGAAACAACCAAAAATTATAGATACGTTGGAGACGTATCATACAACCACATGGGATGATCGCGAGCCTGAAGAGGCTGGATGCGTCGACTTAGGAACACTTCCAGCAGGTCCAGGCCGGTGACGCCCTCACTAATAAGATGGACCACTTTCTCTACCAAAATCTTCGTCTCCATGCTCTCAGCAGCAGTCACTTTCAGTGTGGCAGGGGTCTGGACACGGTCGAATTTGAAGTGGGGAAGACCAGTCGACTGGCCTGGAACTGCGACGTCCTGGCAGTAGAACTAGGTCGACTGCTAGCCTCTAACAGATTCAGGGAGGGTCATAGCAGAGAAGGCACTCCTATGCCTCTTTTGGATACCTAAACCCACACACATCTGGATGACATGGGTTTTTGAGTCACTCGACTTTGCTTTTTTGACCGACTGGGAGCGGATGGTGAAAATATGTTTGAAAAGACCCCAGTGCGGTCCACCCTAAGAAGTTTTCGCACATCGACACGAACGCGGCCAGATACGTGATGGTGGTGGGAGAAAAATGGTGGAGTTGATCATCGAAGAAATTCAGGAATCCCCGGGAGAAGGGGTGCGGAGGAAGTGAAAAACCCCGGTCGACATGGGTGGCGAGCAGTACACACTCACCCGGTCGAGGCTGCGGTTCTGTCTCCCCCTCTGGCAGCCTTGCCGATCCCTTGGTGATTAGACCGGACTCCGCCAGCTCAACCAGATCTTCTTGCCGAATCGAAGACCGGATCCAATCGCCCTGGATCCAGCCCGGCGGCAGTCCCGCGCGCTATGATGACCCGCGGTTCTGCTTCTTGCCTTTCGTTGCCCCCGTCGCCTTCTTAGCGCGCTCTAGCGCCGCCATCTTGTCCTTCACCTTGGCGGCGGAGTAGCAGCGACGAGAGCGGGAGAGGTGGGCGCGGTGGAGAAGCGGAGGAAAAAGAAGGAGGAACAGGCGTGCACAGCGAGGATGCCTCGGCCCCGTCGCCTTATAAATGGTTGGTTCCGAGTGACTGACGCGTGGGACCAAGCGATCCTGTCAAATCCCGCAACAGTCGCGTGCAACGTACGTGGTGAAAAAGGCGGCGTAGTAATCGAGGCATCGCTGTTTATCCATTCCGCACGCTTCGGCGCTCTCCGTCCCGCGGGGTTCCCCAAAATTTTGTATCCCGCGAAATCCGGGATACACATTAGTCAATCACGCCCAAGATCCCGCACTCTAATACAGCACTCGTCACATGATGCCGCAAGTTCAGTCGACAACTCTCTAAATGGATCAAGGCGGCTGAGTCGACGCTGAAGTACCAACGTGAGTTTTCAATCTTGCATAAAACATTCGCGAAGGTGCAAAGCTCAGAACAAGTTCAACTTCAACCTACTTTCCACTTGAACCTTAATCCATTCGGGGGCTGCTGATGAGGATACAGACCTGGGGTAGGGTCATAGGCCTGACCTATGCGTCCTACCCAAGGTCACTACCCTTGAAGATACAAAGTCCAAGAGACAGCAAGAGACCCCCAGTCGAAGATGTCGAGTGCAATACACTCGACAGTCATGTCACTCGGGAGTCCTCCTCCCTACCGTCACTCGACCATCCAGAGAATCACTCGACCTACCGAAGACCAGGAGTCACTTAGTGTTACAACGGACAGGCGTTCACTCCGTAGTCTTTAAGGTCATTAACATCAATTAAGGCTGGCGTTACCAGTAACGCACCCACTTTATGTACATGAAGTCCCTTGTAATGGAGAGCGGTGGAGGTCCTGGCGTACTCTATATAAGCCACCCCCTCCTCTGGCACAAGGGTTGGCACCCCCTGTAATACAACACACATAATCCAATCGACCGCCTCCGGGCACCGAGATGTAGGGCTGTTACTTCCACTAAGAAGGGTCCGAACTCGTAAACCTCGTGTGTACACCTTCACCATAGCTGAGACCTTGCCTCTCCATACCTACCCCCCTTTCTACTGTCAGTATTAGAACCACGACAAGGCCAGATGTGGAGGCCGTTCGGGGCTCCAGAGAGGTGAATCTTCGGTCTTCGTCCTCACCAACCCTCCTCCATCACCAATTTCATGATGCACACCGCCGGGAGTAAGTAATTTCTTCGTAGGCTTGCTGGACGGTCATGGGTTTGAGATTCATCATGCAATCGAGTTACTTTCATTAGGTCTTGATACCTAGTATCCACTATGTTCTGAGATTGATGTTGCTATGACTTTGCTATGCTTAATGCTTGTCACTAGGGCCCGAGTGCCATGATTTGAAATCTAACCATTTATGTTTTCACCATTATATCTATGTTCTTGATTCGATCTTGCAAGTTATATGCACCTGTTACGTGTTATGATCCATAAACCCCATGGTGACAACAATTGGGATACTTTCCCATGATGACCGTAGTTTGAGGAGTTCATGTATTCACTATGTGTTAATGATTTGTTCCGGTTCTCTAATAAAAGGAGGCCTTAATATCCCTTAGTTTCCTTATGGACCCCGCTACCATGAGAGGGTAGGAAAAAATATGTCATGCAAGTTCTTTTACATCAGCACATATGACTATTTACGGAATACATGCCTACATTATATTAACGAACGGGAGCTAGTTCTATGTCGCCCTAGGTTATAACAGTTATGTGATGAATATCATCCAACAAAATCACTGATCCAATGCCTATGAGCTTTTCACATATTGTTCTTTGCTGCGTTAACACCGTTGTTACTACTATTACAACTACTACAAAATTATTGCTACTACTGTTATTGTTATTGTTACTATCACTATCAAAGTATCATACTACTGTGCTATTGATCACTTTGCTGCAGATATTTAATCTCCAAGTGTGGTTGAAT
Organism: Triticum dicoccoides; assembly: GCF_002162155.2. Taxonomy (NCBI): domain Eukaryota; kingdom Viridiplantae; phylum Streptophyta; class Magnoliopsida; order Poales; family Poaceae; genus Triticum; species Triticum dicoccoides. Next base: position 514,319,650 of record NC_041383.1, read on the forward strand.
TAACAACTCAGCTGCTAATACTTACAAATATTCTTTGGCTCTCCTTGTGCCGAATCAATAAATTTGGGTTTACTCTACCCTCAAAAACTGTTACGATCCCCTATACTCGTGGGTTATCAAGGGGGTACTTTTTCTGAATTGTAGTTTGGTTGATAGGTCGATAGTCTTGGAACCAAGTGATTTGTTCCATCCTTCTTCTTCACAAAGAGAGAAGGTACTTGACAAGCAGAGGAACTTGGGCGAATGAAACCACTGCGAAGAGATTTGTCGATTTCCTCTTTAAGCTCAAGAAGTTCATGAGGCGGCATCTTGTATTATTTAGCGATAGGAGTGGTGCCTGGTTTCAAGTCGATGACGTGTTCGATGGCTCGAACAGGAGGTAACCCTGGGAGTTCTTCTGGAAAGACATCTTGGAAGTCGTTAACGATTGGAATGTTTTCAATTCCCTCAAGAGGTGATGCATTCAACTCATTCAAGGCATAAAGCCATGCTTCGGCGTTTTGAACAGGATAAGCATGGTAGCGTACTATCTCATTCGAGGGATGTAGGAGATGAACGATTTTGGTGGCACAAATGATAGAAGAATTATGCCATTTCAACCATTCCATTCCTAGAATGAGGTCAATATTGGAAGACTCCAAAATAATGGGATAAACATGGAATTATAACCCTTCAATTTCCATGGGGGCGTTGTGACCAGTCATGGTGGTTCAACATTGGCCCGCAGGGGTGCGTACCACTAGCTGAGTGTTCATGTGCTCACAACTAATGTCATGTGCGTGTGCAAAGTTTTCTAACATGAAAGAATGTGATGCTCCTCAATCAAATAAAACTGAAGATGGTACTGAATTAACAGGGAGAGTACCCATCATAGTAGCAGCCTGGTCTTGAGCTTCATTCAGATCAATGTTGTTAGAATGACCACGACCATAAGGCCTTCCAGTGTTGTTGCGGGGCTGATTGTTACCACGACCAGTTGGAGGAAGTGCAAGTTGGTTCTGATTCTGATAGCAATCCCTGGCACGGTAACTTGGACGACCACACTTGAAGCATAGCACATAATTGGGGTTGGTAGCAGGACCTCAGGGTGGTCCAACTCGAAGAGGCTGCCTTGATGGTGGAGGAGGCAGACATGGTGCAGCATAAGATTGTCTTGGTGCAGGGGCATCTAGGCGGTACATGCTATGGGCAATCCATATATGTCGCTTCTGCGTTGATAGGCCCGAAGATGAGCCGGCATCACAGTTGCGCCTGAGGGATCCCTGGTTTTTGTCGGTGTACAAAAGTAGGGGCTCTCTTTTGTACCCCTTTACTTGTGCACGGGAAGTCAGGGCCGCGCCCGCAACCACAATTAGCAGGACAGAGGAGGGAAGCCGAAGGCACAAAGCAATCAAAGCAACACCAAGACCATAGACACAAAGAGCAAGAGGGCGAGGTAGACTCCCCCGGCAAGACCCTTGCCGGGGCAGCTTTTACAGCCCCGACAAGAGCCTTGCCGGGGCAACTTGCCCAACACCAGTAGAGTCGCCACCCTAGAGCCCAAGAGTTCCAAACACCATCGACCATGTTGGAACCAAGGCTCGGGGGCACCTCCATGGTGGCATGCAAATCTTTGTGAAGACCAGAAGCACACAAGATCAGGTGAGAATTAGAAGACGACGGTCCTCGGCAAGATCCTTGCCGAGGATACCCACGAGACCCCCGGCAAGATCCTTGCCAGGGACGACCGCGATGCCACGGACAGACCCTTGCCGAGGCCTAGGCAAGACTCTTGCCGGGGACATCCGCGGGGTCGCAGCCAAGCCCACATCCGCCAAGACTCCACCATCATTCCCATACAGCTGCCAGCCTACCAACTAGGCGAGCACCTATGTGCGACGTGCGGCCTCTAGACCGATTCAGCAAGCACCTGCGTGGTGGCATGCAGATCTTCGAGAAGACTTTGCCACCGCACCAGCCCAGCAGCCAGCCAACGTGGCACTGCAATGCCTCGTCAGCTTGGACGTGCGTCAAAGCCAAGTGAGGTGGCGACAGCTGGGACGAGCTTCCTTGCCATCCCCGATAAAGCAATAAGGGCACGTCGGTAGCGCATTAAATGTGTTTGTCAAACGGTGCCATAGGATAGACTCAGCCACTATACATCTTTCCACCTCCTATGTGCCACTGTGGTATCACCCTTTGACTATAAAAGGAGGCCCGAGGCATACTTGAGAGGGATTCGGATCGTTGGACAAGTTACATGCCATAGCTAGTTCAAGAACTCAAGAACACTCAAATACACACCAAAGCAGGACTAGGGTATTACTCATCCTCGCGGACCGAACCTGGCTAAACGATCTTTGTGCTGACTCTTAAACCGGCTCTTTCCACAACCTCGCGCCCGCCGACCATAGTAGGGATTCCAGTGATCCCATAGGTGTCGTATTCCACCGACATCTTTGGCACGCCAGGTAGGGGCCGCAGTTGTGAAAATCTGGTTTAGCAATCAGTTTAGCAATTCTTCATCGCCATGGCTTCAAGGAAGAAGGCGACTGAACGAGCAGCATCATCAGCGGATGTAGCGAACACTCGCTCAGCGACAGAAAAGCTAGTCACACAAAACCTTGAGCAGTTCTTTTTATATAAGATTATTCTCCTCGGAGATCTTTCCATATGTATGATAAACCTGCACACAATGGGGCCTTTCCATTATTGACAACACCCTTGTTCTGTTTCGAGTCCGGTCAACTGTTCGAGTGGCTGCGTCAAGAACGGCAGGGTGACCTTCCGCTATTGGCAACGCTCTCGTTCTGTCTCGAGTCCGCTCGACAGATTGAGCAGCCGCGCTGAGAACGGTAAGGTGGTTCGCCTGGCAGCAAGCACACCCAGCCGGCCGCTAAGGATCCATCCTTCAAAGCATTGTGGCTTGGGTTTACGCGCCGGCAAGCCTACCCAATTAACGTAGGGTGAACATACAAAGGGAGATAACATGCATCATTTCAAAGTACTGCAGAGTTATATTACATCAATTGTTGCTGCGGTTCTAACTAAAGATAAAAATTGTCTTGGTCATGAACCTATAGCGACGATGAGAAACAGGGTGCCTAATGTTGGAAATATGCCCTAGAGGCAATAATAAAATGGTTATTATTGTATTTCCTTGTTCATGATAAATGTCTATTATTCATGCTATAATTGTATTGACCGGAAACCGCAGTACATGTGTGAATACATAGACCACAACATGTCCCTAGTGAGTCTCTAGTTGACTAGCTCGTTGATCAACAGATGGTCATGGTTTCCTGACCAAGGACATTGGATGTCATTGATAACGGGATCACATCATTAGGAGAATGATGTGATGGACAAGACCCAATCCTAAGCCTAGCACAAGATCGTGTAGTTCATATGCTAAAGCTTTTCTGAATGTCAAGTATCTTTTTCGTAGACCATGAGATTGTGCAAATCCCGGAACCGTAGGAATGCTTTGGGTGTAACAAACATCACAACGTAACTGGGTGGCTATAAAGGTGCACTACGGGTATCTCTGAAAGTGTCTGTTGGGTTGGCACGAATCGAGACTGGGATTTGTCACTCCGTGTGACGGAGAGGTATCTCTGGGCCCACTCGGTAGGACATCATCATAATGTCCACAATGTGATCAAGGAGTTGATCGCGGGATGATGTGTTACGGAACAAGTAAAGAGACTTGCCGGTAACGAGATTGAACAAGGTATCGAGATACCGATGATCGAATCTCGGGCAAGTACTATACCGATAGACAAAGGGAATTGTATACAGGATTGATTGAATCCTTGACATCGTGGTTCATCCGACGAGATCATCATGGAACATGTGGGAGCCAACATGGGTATCCAGATCCCGTTGTTGGTTATTGGCCGGAAAGTTGTCTCGGTCATGTCTGCATGGTTCCCGAACCCGTAGGGTCTTCACACTTAAGGTTCGATGATGCTATGGTTATAGGGAAGGTATGTACGCGGTTACTGAATATTGTTCGGAGTCCCGGATGAGATCCCGGATGTCACAAGGAGTCCCGGAATGGTCCGGAGGTGAAGATGGATATATTGAACGAAGGGTTTTGGAGTCCAGAAGTGTTCCAGAGGTACCGGGTGATGACCAGCATGACCGAAAGGTGTTTCGGGAGCCCCGGCAAGTGTTGGGGGGATTCATGGGCCAAGGGGAGGGGGCAAACCAGCCCACTAAGGGGTTGTGTGCCCCCCTCACCTATTCCCACGTGACCAGGGGGTTTGGGGCGCCCCATCTAGGGTTTCCACCTCCTGGCTTGGGGGCCAAGTCACCCAAAGAGGAGATCCCATCTGCCCTGCCCCCCCCCCCCAGGGGAAACCCTAGGGCGCCTCCTCCTCTCCCTTCCCCCTATATATAGTGGAGGTTCTGGGGCTGCCCAACACATGAGTCTCTCTCTCCCAAGGCGCAACCCTACTTCTCTCCATCCTCGTCTCTTGTAGTGCTTGGCGAAGCCCTGCTGGAGTACCGCACTCCTCCACCACCACCACGTCGTCGTGCTGCTGCTGGATGGAGTCTTCCCCAACCTCTCCCTCTCCCCTTGCTGGATCAAGGCACAGGAAACGTCATCGAGCTGCACGTGTGTTGAACGCGGAGGCGCCGTTGTTCGGCGTTTAGATCGGAATCAATTGCGATCTGAATCGCTACGAGTACGACTCCTTCATCCGTGTTCTTGTAACTCTTCCGCTTAGCGATCTACAAGGGTATGTAGATGCACTCCCCTCTCTCTCATTGCTAGTCTCTCCATAGATAGATCTTGGTGACTCGTAGGAAAATTTTGAATTTCTACTACGTTCCCCAACAGTGGCATCATGACCTAGGTCTATTGCGTAGATTCTATGCACGAGTATAACACAAGTTGTTGTGGGCGTTGATTTTGTTCAATATGCTTACCGTTACTAGTCCTATCTTGTTTCAATGGTATTGTGGGATGAAGCGGCCCGGACCGACCTTACACGTACACTTACGTGAGACAGGTTCCACCGACTGACATGCACTTGTTGCATAAGGTGGCTAGCGAGTGCCAGTCTCTCCCACTTTAGTCCGATCGGATTTGATGAAAAGGGTCCTTATGAAGGGTAAATAGCAATTGGCATATCATGTTGTGGCTTTTGCGTAGGTAAGAAACGTTCTTGCTAGAAACCCATAGTAGCCATGTAAAACATGCAAACAACAATTAGAGGACGTCTAACTTGTTTTTGCAGGGTATGCTATGTGATGTGATATGTCAAAAGAATGTGATGAATGATATGTGATGTATGAGATTGATCATGTTCTTGTAATAGGAATCACGACTTGCATGTCGATGAGTATGACAACCGGCAGGAGCCATAGGAGTTGTCTTAATTTATTGTATGACCTGCGTGTCATTGAACAACGCCATGTAATTACTTTACCTTATTGCTAACCGTTAGCCATAGTAGTAGAAGTAATAGTTGGCGAGACAACTTCATGGAGACACGATGATGGAGATCATGGTGTTATGCCGGTGACGATGATGATCATGGAGCCCCGAAGATGGAGATCAAAAGGAACAAAATGATATTGGCCATATCATGTCACTATTTGATTGCATGTGATGTTTATCATGTTTATGCATCTTATTTTCTTAGAAGGACGGTAGTAAATAAGATGATCCCTCATTAAAATTTCAAGAAAGTGTTCCCCCTAACTGTGCACCGTTGCGAAAGTTCGTTGTTTCGAAGCACCACGTGATGATCGGGTGTGATAGATTCTAACGTTCACAAACAACGGGTGTAAGCCAGATTTACACATTCGAAACACTTAGGTTTACTTGACGAGCCTAGCATGTACAGACATGGCCTCGGAACACAAGAGATGTTCACCGATGATGACTAGTCCGTCTCACGTGATGATCGGACACGGCCTAGTTGACTCGGATCATGTATCACTTAGATGACTAGAGGGATGTCTATCTGAGTGGGAGTTCATTAGATGAACTTAATTATCCTGAACATAGTCAAAAGGTCTTTGCAAATTATGTCGTAGCTCGCGTTTTAGTTCTACTGTTTTAGATATGTTCCTAGAGAAAATTTAGTTGAAAGTTGATAGTGGCAATTATGCGGACTGAGTCCGTAAACTGAGGATTGTCCTCATTGCTGCGTAGAAAGCTTATGTCCTTAATGCACCGCTCGGTGTGCTGAACCTCGAATGTCGTCTGTGGATGTTGAGAACATTTGACATACACGTTTTGATAACTACGTGATAGTTCAGTAATGTTAAACGGTTTGGAATTGAGGAACCAAAGACGATTTGGAAACGTCGCGGAACATATGAGATGTTTCGAGGGCTGAAATTGGGATTTCAAGCTCGTGCCCACGTCAAGAGGTATTAGACCTCCGACGATTTTCTTAGCCTACAAACTAAGGGAGAAAAGCTCAATCGTTGAGCTTGTACTCAGATTGTCTGGGTACTACAATCACTTGAATCGAGTGGGAGTTAATCTTCCAAATATGATAGTGATGTTTCTCCAAAGTCATTGCCACCAAGCTACTAGAGCTTCGTGATGAACTATAACATATCAGGGATACATATGATGATCCTTGAAATATTCGTGATGTTTGACGCTGTGAAAGTAGAAATCAAGAAGGAGCATCAATTGTTGATGGTTAGTGAAACTACTAGTTTCAAGAAGGGCAAGGGCAAGAAGGGATACTTGATGAAACGGCAAATCAGTTGCTGCTCCAGTGAAGAAACCCAGGGTTGAACCCAAACCCGAGACTAAGTGCTTCTGTAATGAGGGAACGGTCACTGAAGCAGAACTACCCTAGATACTTGGTAGATGAGAAGGCTAGCAAGGTTGACAGAAGTATATTGGATATACATTGTATTAAATGTGTACTTTACTAGTACTCCTAGTAGCACCAAGGTATTAAGATACCAGTTCGGTTGCTAACTGTTCGTAACTCGAAATAAAAAGAGCTACGAATAAACGGAGACTAGCTAAAGGTGAGATGACGATATGTGTTGGAAGTGTTTCCAAGCTTGATGTGATCAAGCATCGCATACTCCCTCTACCATCGGGATTTGTGTTAAACCTAAATAATTGTTATTTGGTGTTTGCGTTGAGCATAGACATGATTGGATTATGTCTATCGTAATACGGTTATTCATTTAAGGAGAATAATGGTTACTCTGTTTATTTGAATAATACCTTCAATGGTCTTACACCTAAAATGAATGGTTTATTGAATCTCGATCGTAGTGATACACATGTTCATGCCAAAAGATACAAGATAGTAATGATAGTACCACCTACTTGTGGCACTGCCATGTAAAGTCATATTGGTATAAAACGCATGAAGAAGCTCCATGTTGATGAATCTTTGAACTCACTCATTTTTGAAAAGATTGAGACATGCGAACCATGTCTATTGGTGGATACGCATGAAGAAACTCCATGCAGATGGATCGTTTGGACTCACTTGATTTTGAATCACTTGAGACATGCAAATCATACCACATGGGCAAGATGACTGAAAAGCCTCGGTTTCAGTAAGATGGAACAAGAAAGCAACTTGTTAGAAGTAATAAATTTTGATGTGTGCAGTCTAATGAGTATTGAGGCATGCAGTGGATATCGTTATGTTCTTACTTCACAGATGATTTGAGTAGATGCTGAGTATATTTACTTGATGAAACACAAGTCTGAATTATTGAAAGGTTCAAGTAATTTCAGAGTGAAGTTGAAGATCATCGTCACAAGAGGATAAAATGTCTATGATATGATCATAAAGATGAATATCTGAGTTACGAGTTTGGTACACAATTAAGACATTGTGGAAATTATTTCACAACTAATACCGCCTGGAACACCATAGTATGATGGTGTGTCTGAACATCATAGCTGCACCCTATTGGATATGGTGCATACCATGATGTCTCTTATCAAATTACCACTATCGTTCATGAGTTAGGCATTAGAGACAACCGCATTAACTTTAAATAGGGCACCATGCAATTCCAACGACACCGTATGAACTATGGTTTGGAGAAACCTAAGCTGTCGTTTCTTAAAAGTTTGGGGCTGCGACGCCTATGTGAAAAAGTTTCATCCTGATAAGCTCGGACCCAAAGCGGATAAATACATCTTCATAGGACACCCAAAAATAGTTGGGTATACTTCCTGTCTCAGATCCGAAAGCAAAAGGGATTGTTTCTAGAATCGGATCCTTTCTCGAGGAAAAGTTTTTCTCGAAAGAATTGAGTGGGAGAATGGTGGAGACTTGATGAGGTTATTGAACCATCACTTCAACCAGTGTGTAGCAGGGCACAGGAAGTTGTTCCTGTGGCACCTGCACCAATTGAAGTGGAAGTTGATGATAGTGATCATGAAACTTCGGATCAAGTCACTACCAAACCTCGTAGGGTGACAAGGTTGCGTACTACTTCAGAATGGTACAGTAATCATGTCTTGAAGGTCATGTTGCTAGACAACAATGAACCTACGAGCTATGGAGAAGCGATGATGGGCCCGGAGTCCGACAAATGGCTAGAGGCCATAAAATCCGAGAGAGGATCCATGTATGAAAACAAAGTGTGGACTTTGGAAGAACTACTTGATGGTCGTAAGGCTGTTGGGTACAGATGGATTTTAAAAGGAAGACGGACAATGATGGTAAGTATCACAATTAAGAAAGCTCGACTTGTTGTTAAGATGTTTTCCGACAAGTTCAAGGAGTTGACTACAATGAGACTTTCTCACTGTATGCAATGCTAAGAGTATGTTGGAATTATATTAGCAATTACTGCATGATTTATGAAATCTTGAAGATAGGATGTCAAGCCATTGTTTCCTCAACATTATCCTTGAGGAAAGGTTGTATGTGATACAACCAGAAGGTTTTGTGAATCCTGAAAGACGCTAACAAGTGTGCAAAGCTCCAGCATTCCTTCAAAGGACTGGAGTAAGCATCTCGGAGTTGGAATATACGCTTTGATGAGATGATCAAAGATTTTGGGTTTATACAAAGTTTATGAGAAACTTGTATTTCCAAAGAAGTGAGTGGGAGGACTATAGCATTTCTGATGAGTATATGTTGTTGACATATTGTTGATCGGAAATGATGTAGAATTTCTGGAAAGCATATAGGGTTATTTGAAAGTGTTTTTCAATGGAAAACCTGGATTAAGCTACTTGAACATTGAGCATCAAGATCTATAAGGATAGATCAAAACGCTTAATAGTACTTTCAAATGAATACATAATGTGACAAGATTTTGAAGGAGTTCAAAATAGATCAGCAAACAAGGAGTTCTTGGTTGTGTTATATGGTGTGAGTATTGAGTAAGACTCAAGACATGACCACGGCAGAAGAGAGAGAAAGGACGAAGGTCGTCCCCTATGCTTCAGACGTAGGCTCTATAGTATGCTATGCTGTGTACCGCACCGGAAGTGTGCCTTGCCATGAGTCAGTCAAGGGGTACAAGGGTGATCCAGGAATGGATCACATGACAGCGGTCAAACTTATCCTTAGTAACTAGTAGACTAAGGAATTTTCTCGATTATGGAGGTGGTAAAAGAGTTCGTCGTAAAGGGTTACGCCGATACAAACTTTGACACTAATCCGGATTATTCCGAGTAGTAAACCAGATTCGTATAGTAGAACAGTTATTTGGAATAGCTCCAAATAGAGCATGGTAACTGCATCTAGGAGATGACATAGAAATTTGCAAAGCACACGCGGATCTAAAAGGTTCAGATCCGTTGACTAATAACCTCTCTCACAAGCGAAATATGATCAAACCCCATGGGTGTTGATTCATTACAATCACATAGTGATGTGAACTAGATTATTGACTCTAGTGCAAGTGGGAGACTGTTGGAAATATGCCCTAGAGGCAATAATAAAATGGTTATTATTGTATTTCCTTGTTCATGATAAATGTCTATTATTCATGCTATAATTGTAATGACCGGAAACCGCAATACATGTGTGAATACATAGACCACAAAATGTCCCTAGTGAGCCTCTAGTTGACTAGCTCATTGATCAACAGATGGTCATGGTTTCCAGACCATGGACATTGGATGTCATTGATAACAGGATCACATCATTAGGAGAATGATGTGATGGACAAGACCCAATCCTAAGCCTATCACAAGATCGTGTAGTTCATATGCTAAAGCTTTTCTGAATGTCAAGTATCTTTTCCTTAGACCATGAGATTGTGCAACTCCCGGATACCGTCGGAATGCTTTGGGTGTACCAAACGTCACAACGTAACTAGGTGGCTATAAAGGTGCACTACAGGTATCTCCGAATGTGTCTGTTGGGTTGGCACGAATCGAGACTGGGATTTGTCACTCCGTGTGACGGAGAGGTATCTCTGGGCCCACTCGGTAGGACATCATCATAATGTGCACAATGTGATCAAGGAGTTGATCGCGGGATGATGTGTTACGGAACGAGTAAAGAGACTTGTCGGTAACGAGATTGAACAAGGTATCGGGATACCGACGATCGAATCTCAGGCAAGTACTATACCGGTAGACAAAGGGAATTGTATACGGGATTGATTGAATCCTTGACATCGTGGTTCATCCGATGAGATCATCATGGAACATGTGGGAGCCAACATGGGTATCCAGATCCTGCTGTTGGTTATTAGCCGGAAAGTTGTCTCGGTCATGTCTGCATGGTTCCTGAACCCGTAGGGTCTACACACTTAAGGTTCGATGATGCTAGGGTTCTAGGGAAGGTATGTACGCGGTTACAGAATGTTGTTCGGAGTCCCGGATGAGACCCCGGACGTCACAAGGAGTCCCGGAATGGTCCGGAGGTGAAGATTGATATATTGAACGAAGGGTTTTGGAGTCCGGAAGTGTTCCAGAGGTACCGGGTGATGACCAGCATGACCGAAAGGTGTTTCGGGAGCCCCGACAAGTGTTGGGGGGCTTCATGGGCCAAGGGGAGGGGGCAAACCAGCCCACTAAGGGGCTGTGCGCCCCCCTCACCTATTCCCACGTGACCAGGGGGTTTGGGGCGCCCCATCTAGGGTTCCCACCTCCTGGCTTGGGGGCCAAGTCACCCAAAGGGGAGATCCCATCTGCCCTGGCCGCCGCCCCCCTAGGGGAAACCATAGGGCGCCTCCTCCTCTCCCTTCCCCCTATATATAGTGGAGGTTTTGGGGCTGCCAAACACATGAGTCTCTCTCTCCCAAGGCGCAGCCCTACCTCGCTCCCTCCTCGTCTCTCGTAGTGCTTGGCGAAGCTCTGCTGGAGTACCGCGCTCCTCCACCACCACCACGCCGTCGTGCTTCTTCTGGATGGAGTCTTCCCCAACCTCTCCCTCTCCCCTTGCTGGATCAAGGCATGGGAGACGTCATCAAGCTGCACGTGTGTTGAACGCGGAGGCGCCGTTGTTCGGTGCTTAGATCGGAATCAACCGCGATCTGAATCGCTACGAGTACGACTCCTTCATCTGCGTTCTTGTAACGCATCCGCTTAGCGATCTACAAGGGTATGTAGATGCACTCCCCTCTCTCTCGTTGCTAGTCTCTACAAAGATAGATCTTGGTGACTCGTAGGAAAATTTTGAATTTCTGCTATGTTCCCCAACAGCTAATCCTGGCGCTGGTCCTCTACCCTTTGAATTCCGTCGATGCGGCTGATGATGGGCTCGATTCGCTCCTCGAGCGCCGCGAGGTTTACATCCTCCGGCAAGCTCTCCAACGCGGCATCGAAGTCAAGGTTGGGGTTCCAGTACGCCACCTTAGTGAGGACCTTGGTCAGGGCACCCCGGCAAAGCTGCCGGGCCTCACTGGCTAGAGAGCTCGCTCTGTTAGAGCGAAACTGCTCCAAGGCCCCAAGAACGCCCTCGAAGAACAGGGTTAGCTTGGCGTTGGGACTCAGGTTCAGCTCTGGGGCGTACCTCATGTTCGACATCCCCATGGCAGCCAGCTTTGTGGTGATCCTGCCGGCGTCGTCAGCGAGGCGGCTGATCCAGAGGTTTTCGCCCTTCACAAAATCCTCGTGGTTGGCGGCGTCATTCCTCCGCAGCTACCTCTCCTCCTCCATATTCTTTGTCAGGGTCTCCTCCCGGGCCCTAACCTCCAAAAGCATCTCCTCAAGACCCTCTAGCTTCAGCTTCAGGTCTTTGATGGAGTCGTTGGCCTTGTAGAGATGCTCAGCCTTGCCGAGGACCGCGGCTTGCGCCTCGACCAGAGCACCATTGGGTGTGTCCTTCTCCTTCGCCAGCTTCAGGGCATGTTCCTTCAGCCCGTCCCGCTCCGCCTCCAGCTCTTTCACCTTGCCGGCCTAGACCTGGGCCTGAGCATTGAGTGCCTTCTCATGCTTCTGCTCCAGCTCCTGGATCCGCTGCATGACAAGCTTATCCACCTCCTCATCCTTTGTCGCGAAGTGTTGCGGCAAGCTTCTCCTCATGAGCGGCAAGGTCCTCCTCCTGGGAGTCTAGCGTGGCCTGGTGCTGGTGCCGAGCGGCCTCGTCCTTGGCGGTTTGTACCCTCGCCTCCTCCTAGGCCTTCTCGAGGCCGGCCCGCTTCAAGATGAGCTCTTGCTTGCGCTCGGCCAGCAGATCTTGGGGAGCCCTCAGCTCTTCATGGGACTGGTGGAACCATGCCTGCGCCTTGGCGATGCGTTCCTCAAGGTCCGCATCCGCCTTGTCTGTCACATATACCGAGCCAACATTTGGTGCCGGGACGGAGCCGCCGGCGCCCGGGTTCGCCTCCTCCTCCTCTGTCCGCATGGGCTCGATGCTTGGCATCCTTGCCGGGGACGCCCCTCGGGGCGGCGTGGTTGAATGGGGTGGCGTGTTGCGGGTCGTCCGCAGTGGCTCCTCCTGCTGCCGTCCTCCTCCTGCGGCCACGGCAAGGTCAGTACCAAGGGATCATATCCTAGCACGCATTGATGAGGAGTGAGTGGTGAACGCATGATGGGGGCTGAGACGGGGGTTGCGCCGGGGGCTCCTATCCGGGCTGCTCTCCACCACCAGCGGCTTACTCAAGGTGCCCGCCGGGGGCTGGCCACCCGTCGAGGCCCTGTTCCTCTTTGCCGCCCGCTGGGCCAGCGTCTCCACATCCCTGCAAAGATGAAAACAATTTATGAGAAGTGGCGCGGTCTGAAAGGACGGAGATGACAAAGGGCAAGATACTTACTCGTCCTCCACCTCCTCTTCCACTACCTTCCTCTTCCTCCTTGGGTTGAGGGACCCAAAATCGAAGATGACCTCTGTGGCAACGTCTGCGGGAGGAGGGGAAGGAGATGGAGTCGGGCAACGCTTGGACGAAGAAGAGGCGGTCGTTTTCCTCTTTGCCACCTTCTTCGCTGTCGTGGCCCTTGTCACGCGCGCGGACTCCCCCTGGGCCTCTTGCCGCTGCTCGGTCCTACCGGGCCATACCGGCTCTCCCGAGCTGGCCTGTCATAGGACGCACCCTTTTCCCGTGGCCAGAGGGTTGTAAGCCCCGGCCTCTTCCTCGGTCGATTCCTCGACCACCTTCTCAATAAGAGGGACCTCGGTGTTGACACAGTTGGCCTCCCCGGCAGACTTCGCCCACTGGGTGAGCTCCCTCTCCTCCGCAGCCGCATCAGCCTCACCATCCATGCTGCCAGTGCTACTGGCCTCCCTGGTAAGCTCCGCCTTACCTGCCCTGGAGGTGATGTAGTCCAGCTCCTCCTTGGTGGTGTCCTGGATGAGCAGCGGCTCGGCATGGTCATATCCCTCCTCCAAGTTGTCGAAAAACTCCTACACTTCGTGTGCCGGGGGCTCGGCCTAGGCCAGGTCGAGGCTGTGCGCGTTGAAGACCGGCATCATGGTGATGATGTCGGACCGGCGAGAGTTGTTGCTCAGTAGGACCACTCCCACGGGCAAACCAAACAGGGGCCCCTTGTCAGCCTTGCCGGCCTTGTCGGCCCTGCTGGTCCTCTCTGCCCTGTTGTCGTTATACACGTCGAGCTGAAAGAGCCTTTGACAGAAATAGGTGTGTCCCATGATCGTGAAGTTATGCTTCAGGCCAGGGCGGAGCCTCATGATGTCTGCCGCATTCGTAAAGTCCCAGGATGGCCTCCCCTTGTTGTGCAGTGGGGAGTTCGGTGACGGATGAAGTCCGCTCCAATCATCTGAAGGGTGAGCCCGGCCGTGGTGAGGCGATGGATCCTAGTGGTGGCGATCGAAAGCTTCTCGTCATTGGCGTCGAGGTCGCTCCAGTCCTGGTGGCGGGTCCGCGGGCTCTGACGAACCCGACAGAATTCCTATGGGTCCTCCTCCTTGATCCAGCACCACTGGCTCTGCCACTCCTCCCACCTCTCCTTTTGGGCACCCTCCGTATACGTGCCTTTCTCCTGGGCCCTCGGGATCCAGGAGATGCTACCAGAGAGAGCGCCCCCTAGTTGGATGCGAGGGGAGAAGTACTAGCGGAAGAGCATCGTGCTAGGGAGCACCCCAGCAAAGGCCTCACAGAGGTGGTCAAAGAGAGCCATGCACACCACGACATTTGGCATGAGATCCAAAAGATAGAAGCCGTAGGTGTGCATGACGTTGTTGAAGAAGTCAGAGAAAGGGGGGCAGAACCAGCAGGAGAAGAAATCGCTGAAAAAAGGGTACCGATTTGGGTCGGCCTCGGCGGGGACGACGCGCATGGCAGGGTGCCCCGTCGTCTTCCTCCCCCACAGGGGAAGAAGAAGTTCTTGAGGTGGACCGCCTCGACCGTCGATGGGAAGTAGGCGAGTTGCGTCCGCCACACCGCCACCTCGCTCTCCGGCACCTCCCTCTCCCTGGTGTCGTTGTCCGCTCCCTTGCCCCTACTGGTTTTTGGAACCATGGCAGCTAGAACGAGGCGGGGGGTCAAGAGCAATGGTGGCATAGCGGCAGCAAGTAGAGGCAAGAGCTTCGAATCTTTCACCTGAGGAAGAAGAGAGGAACACTGTTCCGAGATTGGGGAGGGCGCAGAGGGTAACTGAGCAGCGCGCCTGCGGTTATTACTTTTTACAGGGAAGGGGCGGGCTGCTCTTTACCATTTACTGTGACATAACGCATGCGTGCGAGGAGCACCCCACGCATGACCCCCACGTCACGTACGACCCTCCACGTCGCGCTTTCAACACGGGTCATGGGGAAGCGTAGTGGACGAAGAAGTTACCGCGGTAAAAATCCTCCCTGGGGCTCCTGTCGGTGTACAAAAGTAGGGGCTCTCTTTTGTACCCCTTTACTTGTGCACGGGCAGTCAGAGCCGTGCCCACGGCCACACTTAGCAGGACAGAGGAGGGAAGCCAAAGGTACAAAGCAATCAAAGCAATGCCAAGACCAAAGACACAAAGAGCAAGAGGGTGAGGTAGACTCCCCCGGCAAGACCCTTGCTGGGGCAGCTTCTATAGCCCTAGCAAGAGCCTTGCCGGGGCAACTTGCCCAACACCAGCAGAGTCGCCACCCTAGACCCCAAGAGTTCCAAACACCATCAACCACGTTGGAACCAAGGATCGGGAGGCACCTCCATGGTGGGATGCAAATCTTTGTGAAGACCAGAAGCACACAAGATCAGGTGAGAATCGGAAGGCGATGATCCTCGGCAAGATCCTTGCCAAGGATACCCGCGAGACCCCCGGCAAGATCCTTGGGGGGACGACCGTGATGCCACGGCAAGACCCTTGCCGAGGCCCCAGCAAGACTCTTGCCGGGGACATCCGCGGGGCCGCAGCCAGGCCCACATCCGCCAAGACTCCATCGCCGTTCCCATACAGCTGCCAGCCCACCAACTAGGCGAGCACCTGTGTGGCGACGTGCGGCCTCTAGACCGACTCAGCAAGCACCTGCGTGGTGGCATGCAGATTTTCGAGAAGACTCTGCCACCGCACCATCCCAGCAGCCAGCCAACATGGCACTGCAATGCCTCGTCAGCTCGGGCGCGCGTCCAAGCCAGGTGAGGCGGCGATAGCTGGGATGAGCTTCCTTACTGTCCCCGATAAAGCAAGAAGGGCATGTCGGCAGCGCATTAAATGTGGTTGTCTGACGGTGCCAGAGGATAGACTCATCCACTGTACATCTTTCCAACTCCTGTGTGCCACTGTGGCGTCCCCCTTTGACTATAAAAGGAGGCCGGAGGCATACTGGAGAGGGATTCGGATCCTTGGACAAGTTACATGCCGTAGCTAGTTCAAGAACTCAAAAACACTCAAATAGACACCAAAGCAGGACTAGGGTATTACGCATCCTGTCGGCCTAAACCTGGGTAAACGATCTTTGTGCTGACTCTTAAACCCGCTCTTTCCACAACCTCGCGCCCGCCAACCGTAGTAGGGATTCCAGTGATCCCATAGGTGTCGTTTTACACCGATAGTTTTCCTAAAGACTAGTCTCAACCTAAATGGCCTTCACTACTGTAGAATGGTCCAAACCCGACATTCAAATCAGAGACCCTTCGACGAAACTATGTGCAATGCATCAATCACAAATGGTGATGTAATAAAACCGTCAAAAAAGATGCAAAACATTTGCGATGGTGTCGACATCAAACACGGTTCATATTAGATGTGTGTGTGCGATGAGTGGCAAATGTTTAATCCATAAGAACTGTTTGTGATGATGAAGAACAACATAAATGGGCAGACAAATGAGGGTGTGTGCGATATACGACATACAGTTCACTAGGATGAGCTGTGTGTGATTAGGCAACACAATGGAAACGGTTCAACTGAACAAGATGTGTGTGATACGCGGGAAACAGGTCCTTAATCAGAAATGTGTACGAAGACCAATAATAACACAGACAATTGCTGCTAATAAGCCATGTGATTTGCTTTGTCTACAAAAGAATAACATGTATATATATAACTGAAATAAAAATCCAATTACATGAGTGACTATACAGATCATTTGCACACACCTCAATAAACAATTGCATGCATTCTAAAGTAGGAGAAATGATCGTCTAGTCATCTACTTCTCGTGACTCTCCTGCCACTGCTTCGTGGCTCAATCCCTCGTTTGGGGCATGAAGAAGACACTTCCTCATGTAAACGATCCGCATGTACATCTCGTAGCTTGTGTACACGTCCTTGGCCACATACTTGACATGTTGTTCATCCATTCTCTCATGCCAAACACTGTGCCAGGCGTTCTTGTCCTTCTTGCCCTCATCCTTCATCTTCATGAAGTAGGGGTCGATGATGGCTGAGGCGAGGTCAACCAAGGAGTTCAGTTTGTTGTTGTCGCTGCCCCAGACCTTGTAGTGCTCCTCGATGATGACAAGATTCCGGCATTTAAAGCTCGAAACCTTGAGTGCTTTTAGATTGTTGGTGGTATCCACTGTAGCGAAATTGTAGTCGGAGCTATTGATAAACCTGGAGAAATGCTCACAAGGCCTTGTGGCCAGGTGGTAGTGGTAGACGAGGACGTCATGTTGCACGCACAACTGGGCGACGACAACCTTCTGATCGTGCCTGGCATGACCGATGGTGTACTCGAGGTTGAAGCCGACCACTTGGTACTTGTCCTTGGCAGGGAACTGCTCCATAGTTTGGATGGAGCTCTCCACGGACACCATATCGTTCGTGTACACCACCAAGAGGGACTTCCCCCTCACGTGGGTGTGCACTACGTGATGCATGGTGAACTGCCCGCCGTTGTCGGCGGCGGCCGCTGGGAGTGCCACTGGAGCCACGGGGATCGCCATTGGAACCGCTAGATGCCCTCTCTGGATGTGTTGTCATGGGTGTGCTTATTGTGTCGTGTTACGCGAGAGATGAAGGTAAATGGCCGCAAGAATAAATGGGGGCCGAGCGGCCTGGATTCTCGGTGCGTCCCCATGTCAGCTTTTGCAATGGGTAACTGCATTGTCGCGCCGGCCCGGTGCAACAGCATGCACACGAACATGTGTGATCGTGCGTCGGCCCCAAACACTAGCACTGTGTGTGGAGGGATGAGGGCAGATCACCCTATGGGACGCGAGAGCAGAGCGCGCACCGTGGGACGCGAGCAGAGCATGCCGCGGCCGCCTCAACCGCAAGCAACCACACGCATAGAGTAGTTGAACACGCAGGAAATGGTCGCCTACAAGCCGGCCGATAGTTGCATTGCTGCCTAGAGAGCGGCCGTGTGCTACTACCTCTATCTTAGTCTATAGTCCCCTTTATATTTTGTGCCATACTTTGCCCTCAAATTTAATTAACAAAATGTTAATGCATGTTATAAAAATTATATAGTTGGAAACTATGTTCAAATACGAATCCAACTATATAATCTTTGGCAACATGCATTCATATTTTATTAGTTAAAATCCTACTTATAAACCAGGACGGGGTTATAGTAGGTAATTATATCGCAACTGTTTTTTTATTAACCATATGTGTACGTGGCCTTTCGTCCTCCTCTCACACGTCTTGTCACCCCGCTACCGCAGTAGGCTTACAGCGCAAGCTTGCGCAGCGGCGAGGGCATTCTTTTGGCCAAACGGTGGCGCCAATGAATCGTCGGTGAGCCCGTTCCCGCACAACCTCGCAGGTTCCCGTGCAAGCTTCATGCCCAACTCGTTGAAATCTCCCAAAATCTCAATACTTATCGGCCTGCTATATAAACCCTCATGACCGGCGAGTCCTGCATCGCATTTTCCCCTCCCTCCCTGTAGCTTATCTCGTCTGCTTCTCCCACAATCGCCAATGGCACTGGTCCGTCATCGTCACTCAGCCACTCTATCGTCGCCAGAGGATAGCTCCAGCTAGGAGACGACACTGTGGCGGCGGCGCAGTCCCCGGCGTAGTGTAGTGCGTGTGGCGTCCCTGTTGGGTGTGCCCGGAACACCCACCACACGCTCCACCACCGCTGCCTGTCGGCAGTTGTTGCCTGCCGTCGTTGCCACCACACCACCGTCGAAAGCCAGGGCCATCGCCCACTCCGCCGCCTCGGCCCGAAGGCGGGAGGTGGTCGTCGTGGCCGCCACCGCACTGCCAGCCACCATGCCCATCACCCGCTCCGCCCCCGCGGCCTGAAGGCAGGAGGTGGTGGTCATGGCTGCCAGCCCACCGTCAACCGCCGGGGTCATCACCTCCTCCACCGCCGCCCGAAGGTGGGAGGCGGAGGTGGATGCCCACACGTGCGTCAGCGACCTTGCGTGCTACACCGAGTTCCTGCGGGAGGAGGAGGAGCGCCTCATCGAGCATGCAAACAGCCTTACCACCGCCGTGGCCGCAGCACATGCCGCCTCAGAGGTGAGGAATCAGGATATCTACGAGGAGAACCACCACTTCGAGAGGGGTCGTCTGGAGCGGCAGAGGGCGTTCGAGGTGAGCGTCGCTGAAGGTGCAGTAGTGGCAGGCACCGTATTGCAGTTGTCCAGCTCGTCAGTAGGATCCTCCTCCTTTGCCTCTTACTGAGCGCCCTTGGTAGACGAGAGGCTACCGGAAGTAGTACAAAGCCCCTCTGTAGTAGTAGTAGTATTTAGGAGCTATTTTTTCAGTTCATCTGACTATAGATGTGGTGGAACTGTACAACGTACTTAAAATTAGCTAGTATATAAAGTAGAACTAGCTATTTCAGTACGTGGTTGGCAACAATTAGGGAAAATTTTGGTCAGTTCAGCTATTGAGTTGAACTGTTTGTATAAAGAACGACTGCTTAATCTATGAATGAAATCTATGCTTAATTACTGAATTTTAGTTGCAAAAATTAGATACTACTAGTGATTTTTAACTGCATATTTTGACAAATCGCAGTGTTACAAGGTTGACAAATGGCAATGTTAGATCAAGAAATGTCAATCTTTCCTATTTGACAAATGGCAACATACCCAATATGACAGATGCAAATCTTACCAAATTGTTTGTAAGTGGTTGCACACGGGTCATGCAAAACAACTGTTTGCATTGAAGAGATGCACAAATCCTGCTCTCACTTTACATACGGGTGTTCTATCTAAAATGTTTGTGATCAAGAGCTGCACAAATCCTACTCGACACATTTTCCCTTGGCTTCCTGGGGAAGCCGTTGGTTTGCATACAGGTGTTCTAACTAAAACGTTTGCGATGAGCGTTTCATTTTTAAAAACCATTGACGTTTTTTTTCAAAAGAAAATCGTTTCTTAAGTCTGTACATTAAGAGAGAAAAATGCAAGTTCGCTCAAACCATATATTTCAGTCTGTCACACTGCAAATTTATATTCATATGATCGAAATACAGTATTAAACCCAAGAAAAAAACTATTTCAGGCGGAGGCGGCATGTCGCGCCGTCCTTGTCGTTGTCGTCCTTCGCGACGCCATTGTTGAAGTCTTCAAGGCAACACAGAATGTTCTTCACTTGCAAATCAAACATCATGTCATCGCGCAATCGACGGGCAGGGCGCGGGAGGATGGCAGCTGGCAGCACTAAGAGGTAGCGGTCGACGGTGGCGTCCCATGACGCTGAGGGGGCACGCGCATGGGCATGGGCACAGTGGGTGTAGTCAAACGCATGGGCACCGGCGCCGCATCGGTGGAGGGGTGCGCGCGGGCATCGGCACGGGCACGGGCGCGGCGGCTTCCAGCTCTGCGATAGTGCTTGGCGACCAGCCCGTCAATGCTACGGGGATGGCCGCTGGCGCGGGGATGGGAGCTGGGACGGGAGCGGCGGCAACAACTACCGCGGCCAGCTCATTGTGGGCCATGTCCATGACGCCCCATTCCTCCTTATTTTCTATCTCCTCCAACTCGGAGTTGACTTTACCAAACTTGAAGACTAGTGGCAGATGATCCTTCTACACCATGGCGTTGGCGGAGGTCTACGCGAGGGAGGTGAAGGAAATATGCCCTAGAGGCAATAATAATGTTGTTATTTTATATTTCCTTATTTCATGATAAATATCTATTATTTAATCTAGAAATGTATTAACCGAAAACTTGATACATGTGTGGATACATAGACAAAAACACTGTGTCCCTAGTAAGCCTCTGCTAGACTAGCTCGTTAATCAAAGATGGTTAAGTTTCCTAACCATAGACATGTGTTGTCATTTGATGAATGGGATCACATCATTAGGAAAATGATGTGATGGACAAGACCCATCCGTTAGCTTAGCATAATGATCGTTCAGTTTATTGCTACTCCTTTCATATATGTCAAATACATATTCCTTCGACTATGAGATTATGCAACTCCCAGATACCGGAGGAATACCTTGTGTGCTATCAAACGTCACAACATAATTGGGTGATTATAAAGATGCTCTACAGGTATCTCCGAAGGTGTTTGTTGGGTTGGCATAGATTGAGATTAGGATTTGTCACTCCGAGTATCGAAGAGGTATCTCTGGGCCCTCTCGATAATGCACATCATAAGAAGCCTTGCAAGCATGACTAATGAGTTAATTGCATGATGATGCATCATGGAATGAGTAAAGAGACTTGCCGCCAACAAGATTGAACTAGGTATGAAGATACCGACGATCGAATCTCGGGCAAGTAACATAACGATGGACAGAGGGAATAATGTATGTTGTCATAACGGTTCGACCGATAAAGATCTTCGTGAAATATGTAGGAATCAATATGGGCATCCAGGTCCCGCTATTGGTTATTTACCGAAGAGGTGTCTCAGTCATGACTACATAATTCCCGAACCCGTAGGGTCACACGCTTAACGTTTGTTGACGCTAGATTAGTATTGGGATATTTGATGAGCGGTAACCAAATCTTGTTCGGAGTCCCGGATGAGATCCCGGACGTCACGAGGAGTCTCGGAATGGTCGAGAGGGTAAATATTTATATATGGGAAGTCATATTTTGCGTTCCAGAAAAAGGTGCAATTTTTTGGTATTGTACCGGGAAGCTTCCAGAAGGTTCCGGAGGTTTTCGGAGGGGTCCGGAAAGTCCCCAAGTAGGTTCACCACGACCCAAGGGCTAGTATGGGCTGCGGGGATGTGCCCTGGCCTTATTGGGCTAGGCGCACCAAGTCCTCAAAAGCCCATATGGCTAGGGAAGGCAAAAAGGAAGGAGTCCTAGTAGGAATAGGATTGGACTTGGAGTCCAAGTCCTCTCCCCCTTAGCTGCGCCCTAGGACTTGGAGGGGCTGTTTCCCACGCCGATCCACCTATATATAGAGGGGAGGGGGCGCCCCAAGAGGATACACCAAGCCCTTGGCGCCCCTCTCTCTCTCTCGTTACTCCGTAGTTCCACTGCCTCATCCCGGCGACGCTTAGCGAAGCGCTGTCGGTGCTCCACCACCACCGTCACCACCACGCCATCGTGTTGGTTGTGATACCATCTACTTCTCATCTCCTACTTGCTGGATCAAGAAGGAGGAGATGTCACTGAGCTACACATGTGCTAAACTAGGAGGTGCCGTCCGTTCGGCACTAGATCGGTTGGATCGTGATTGGATCGCGAAGACTACGACTACATCAACAGCATGAGAAACGCTTCCGCTTTTGGTCTACAAGGGTACGTAGACACACTCTCCCCCTCTCATTGCTATGCATCTCCAAGATAGATCTTGCGTGAGCATAGGATTTTTTTTGAAATTGCATGCTACGTTCCCCAACAGTGGCATCTAAGCCAGGTCTATGCGTAGATGATATGCACGAGTAGAACACAAAGAGTTGTGGGCGGTGACTGTCATACTACTTACCACCAATTTCTTATTTTGATTCAATAGTATTGTTGGATGAAGCGGCCTAGACCAACCTTACATGACCACGTTCATGAGACCGGTTCCACCGACGGACATGCAACTAATTTTGCATAAGGGTGGCTAGCGGGTGTCTGTTTCTCCAACTTTAGTCGAATTGAATTTGACTATGACCGGTCCTTGTTGAAGGTTAAAACAGCAAACTTGATAAATCACCATTGTGTTTTTTGTGCCGTAGGTAAGAATGGTTCTTGCTAGAAGCCCGTAGCAGCCACGTAAAACTTGCAACAACAAAGTAGAGGACGTCTAACTTATTTTTGCAGGGCATGTTGTGATGTGATATGGTCAAGACATGATGTGATATACAGTTGTATGAGATGATCATGTTTTGTAGAAGTTATCAGCAACTGGCAAGAGCCTTATGGTTGTCGCTTTATTGTATGAAATGCAAACGCCATGTAATTGCTTTACTTTATCACTAAGCGGTAGTGATAGTTGTAGAAGCAATAGTTGGGGAGACGACCACAACGCTATGATGGAGATCAAGGTGTCGAGCCGTTGACGATGGAAATCATGATGCTTTGGAGATGGAGATCAAAAGCACATGATGATGATGCCCATATCATGTCAAATATTTTGGTTGCATGTGATGTTTATCTTTTATGCATCTTATTTTTCTTAGTACGGCGGTAGCATTATAAGATGATCCCTTAACTAAAATTTCAAGGTATAAGTGTTCTCCCTAAGTATGCACCGTTGCGATAGTTCTTCGTGCTGAGACACCACATGATGATCGTGTGTGATAAGCTCTATGTTCACATACAACGGGTGCAAGACAGTTTTGCACATGCAGAATACTCAGGTTAAACTTGACGAGACTAGCATGTAGAGACATGGCCTCGGAACACTGGAGACCTAAAGGTCGAACGTGAATCATATAGTAGATACGATCAACATAGAGATGTTCACCATTGATGATTACCCCATCTCATGTTAAGATTGAACATGGGTTAGTTGATTTGGATCACGTTACACTTACATGACTTGAGGGATGTAAGTTTAAGTGGGAGTTCTTAAGTAATTTGATTAATTAAACTTTAATTTATCATGAACTTAGTCATGATAGTATTTGCAAATTATGTTGTAGATCAATAGATCACGTTGCAACTCCCCTATGTTTTTGATATGTTCCTAGATAAAACTAGGTTGAAAGATGATAGTAGCAATGATGCGGACTGGGTCCGTGATCTGAGGATTATCATCATTGCTGCACAGAAGAACTATGTCCTTAATGTACCGCTAGGTGACAGACCTATTGCAGGAGCAGATGCAGACGTTATGAACGTTTGGCAAGATCGATAGATGACTACTTGATAGTTTAGTGCACCATGCTTTACAGCTTAGAACCGGGACTTCAAAAATATTTTGAACACCACAGAGCATATAAGATGTTCCAAGAGCTGAAATTGGTATTTCACACTCATGCCCATGTCGAGAGGTATGAGACCTATGACAAGTAATTTGCCTACAAGATGCAGGAGAATACCTCAGCTACTGAGCATGTGCTTAGAATGTCTGGGTACTATAATTTCTTGAATCAAGTGGGAGTTAATCTTCCAGATAAGACAGTAATTGACAAAGTTCTCTAGTCACTATCACCAAGCTACAAAACTTCGTGATGAACTATAATATGCAAGGGATGATGAAAAAGATTCCCTAGTTTTTCATGATGCTGAAATCGAAGAAGGTAGAAATCAAGGAAGAGCATCAAGTGTGGATGGTTAACAAGACCATAGTTTCAAGAAAAAGGACAAGGGAAAGAAAGGGAACTTCAAGAAGAATGGCAAGAAAGTTGTCACTCCCGTGAAGAAGCCAAAAGCTGGACAATGGAAGCTTGAAACTGAGTGCTTCTACTACAAAGGAAATGGTCTATGGAAGCGGTACTACCCCAAATATTTGGCGGATAAGAAGGATGGCAAAGTGAACAAAAGTATATTTGATATACATGTTATTGATGTGTACCTTACTAGTGCTCGCACCGGTATGCGTCCGTGCTATACAAACTATTTTTAACCCCTTTCCGCGACAGCATTTGGAACCGTTGCCAAGTGAGTGTGCGTGATAGGGGAGTCCTTTCCACACGACCCAGAAATCATCGGGGATAGGCCCTCCTGGGACACCAAATGAGCTCGTGTGCGATCGGGCGGGGCATCAAAACCCAATCATTTCCATAGGTATGTACATCCCACATGGTGAATCCCAGAAAAAAATTTCCGTAGGTATCTACATCCCACATGGTGAATCCCAGGAAAACATTTCCGTAGGTATGTACATCCCACACGGTGAATCCCCGAAAAACATTTTCGTAGGTATGTATATCACACATAGTCAATCCAAGGAATAGGTTTCCGTTCTTATGTACATCCCACACAGTCAATCCAGGGAAAACGTTGCCGTTCGTATGTACATCCCACACAGGTTTATGTATAGGCTTGTGTGTGATACGTGTAACTCTCACACATGCTCTGCCTTGGTTAACCGTTTGCTTTTATCAACTACATCACACACAATTTGATGAAGAAAACTTTGTGGCATTGGGCTGTCCATGACAAGCACTTTTACTTCTAGAACCGTTTGCAAAGTTCCATGACCCATTTTGCAGATTTATTAGTTTACAATTAATAATTCCACTATTGCAGAAATTCACATTTCATATTGAACAATTGTTTGCCAATTTCATATCAGACACATAGATATATTTTAACACCATAGTATGATAGCTACCAGAAAATAGCACAGTACAGCATATAGATAGTTCAACTTCATAAGAACAATATTAGAACAATATATTCATTTCCCTAATCGAGATCATTCAGGCTCGCCTTATCCACCTCTGCTTTCAGTTCAATAAGAACATGTTTTGCGCTGGCCAACTGGCAAAGTGCCTCCTCCTTCGCCAACACCATCTTAGAAAAGTATGATTTAAAAAATCTAAGCTCATTCTCCACCTTCCTATTTTCATCTCGCATCTTCAAATATTCTTCAAGGTTGACAACACTATCTCTAAGCCTATCTCTGTTCTCTTCCTGATACATGCTCCAGAGCTTTGTTAAGCACATCTTCAAAGACTATGGCCACTCTTGATCAACCCACTCCAAGTAAGAACACTTCCATTCATCCTATAATATTTAAAACTAGATCAGTAACAATTGTAGGGAAAATGGGTTTATAGCAACATAGAAAATCACCAATACTTATTTTGAAAAACCGAAGAAATAGGTTAATTATGACATATCTTCTCAAAAAGATCAATGTGCAAATGAATTAATTGATACTAACACAACAACCAAATTCTGAAACATCAGAAGCTATAATTAACTACAACAATGCTACAAGTTCTTACTCATGTACTATAAATAACAAATTGAACATTTTAAGAGGAAGGTAAATATAACTGCAACAGCATAGCGACATGTTTGGATGACGACAAGTTGATACTAATAGGTGTGTACATGCACAAATTTAGTAACATAGAACTAATAGCACTAAGGCATCCACTATGTATGCCAAAGCCGGTGTAAAGACAACTGTTGCTCCATCTTGCACCGGTGCCCTGCACTGGCGAGCCGATGCAGCAAAAAAAAATCAGGGACCCGAACTCCGGAGCACCTAGTTGCTCCGATGCCCAGTTCCTTCGTTCCATAGAGATTTAGTATTTTACTACTTGGCTGCTCGGATGTGTGGACAAGTTGGCTCCACAAACTGCTGATTTGTAACAAAGGTATGGGTTGGGACCGTGACAGTGTCTTAATCACATCTAACAAATGATTTGTAACAATGAAAGAGGGTCTAACCTTCTCTGCACATGCCAGAAACTTCCTCCCACTGTCCATAGATTCAAACGCAACTAGATTCATGCATGGAGCTTGATGGTGACAATGAGCAGATAGATCTTCAGCCACCCCGCTCCATTCGTTGCAACTGATGGTCCTACAGAACTACAAGAGGAAGAAATGACTCAAATCGACCACCGGGTAAAAATCCTTCATTCAAAGTCATAGCCCGAGAGAAGGAAGAGAGGCATACCCGGGTGGTGAAGGAGTCCTCAGAGGAGGAGGAACCGCTGGAGAGGTCTTTGGAGAAGACCATGGTGACCCCGGTGGTAGGATGCGAGACGGCGAGAGCGAGGAAGCGGCTATAGCTTAGGAAGGAAGGAAGGGGGGAACATGGGAAATGTGACTTGTGGTCGGGGAGGAAAGGGGATGGGGAGGGGGAGGGTAGATATTTCGGTGGTAGGCCAAAATTTTAGAAATGTAGAGGGAAACTTTGCACGCGGTGCCGCCGGACACCATTCACTTTGAACGATAGTGTGCATCGCAAACGATTCTTCTGCTTAACGTGCATGGTATGAGTTTGATAATTGAAATTTTGGTGGAAATTTCCCTGCATACTTCATTGCATAATTTAACATCGCTTGCTAATTCAGGCACACAAAAGAGCGTACAGCAGACCAGACTTACTAAATCGAGCAATTTTAGTAATTAAACAGACACAGTTCACCTAAACATTGCTCTAACAAAGGACCAACATTAAAAAAAGCCTAAGTATGAATAATTTTAACAAATCCGCCGACACGCCGACCTGTGCATCGCTGGTGTGAGATGAGACGTGGATGACTTGTCCTGGTGACATGCCGCCGTTGGTGGACTCCGCGTCCCCCTGCTGAAGTCGACTGCGTCGTCGTCCTCATCCTCGGCACTGCCCTCAAGATTGTAGTACTCGTAGTAGTGGCTGCGCTAGAGCTTGCATTGGTACTCCACCACCGATTCCCTGACGGACAGACTCTTCTCTACCTCGACCTGGGCCATGTGCTACTCCTCCTCCCGGCGCCCCTCAATCTCTGCCGCCTCCTGCATCTCCAGCTCCTACTCGACGACCTCATCAGGAAGCAGGTGCTCCATGGCCACCACCTCCTTTTCGGACGTGGGTTGCATGCTGGATTCCGAGGTAGCATGGAATATCTTGGCGTGGATGGCCTCGACCTGGGCCAGGGAGACATCGGCGGCACGGACGGTAGCTCAAGTGCTTTCGGCGTTTGCAGCCACCATCGCAGCAGCTGCTGCAGCCGTCTCGGCTGCTGCAGCTGCCCTATTGGTTGCCGCAGATTCCCTCTCGGCAGAAGCGGCCACGCTCAATGCAGATGCAGCGGCACTCTCGGTGTAGGCGGTCGCACTCTTGGTGCAGGCGGCGACGCTCGAGGGGGACGCGGTCATCGTATGGGGCTTCACGAAGCGTTTCCACAGCGTCACATTTGCAAGAAGGGGGTGCAGGAATGGGGATCGGGATTTGGGTATTTGGGTGTTGCCGGCACTAGAGCAGATAAGCCGACGAAGCTTAAGGAGGAAGACTTAAATAGACCTAGAATTTTTCATCGCAAACGATTCCTACTAAACAACTGTGTGTGATGTTGTAGATATTTTTTATTAGCTGTGAAAGATGAATTTGGAGTAAAGTGGCAACGGATGGTGTTTTAAATGTACGAGATAATTTGTAGTACTAATACAACTATCATGTAAAATTTTGGAAAATTTCAGGGGTCGTTTGACCTTTTAAGGCATTTAAGTGGTTTTCTAGCCATTTAATGACTGTAATTGAAATTTGAACTACATGTACATGCATCAGCTAACCAAAACGGTTTGAAAAGTCATATTTTGTGTACTTGTGTGTGATTTAATTCCACATGTAGTAAATTGGAAGGAATTTTCAAACATATTGCTCTAACGGCTATGACACAATTAAGAATGGAGCGCCATGACATTTAAATTCCAAAAAATTAAAAACATGAAACCTTGCTTGATGTAATGTCATACCACCAAGAGGATGTGGTACAAAAATTGGCTTGTTTGACGAAATTTTGGACACACACCCCTCACAAACCGAAGCAACTCACTAGAAGGCGCGTGGTTCCGAGAGGGAAGAATGCATGTTTGATGACGAAGGACAGATAGCTTCCTCTTAAGGCCTTCAAAATTTTTCTACGTGTAATGTGCACTGATACTAACTGTCATGTGAAAAATTGGAAAATTTCAGGTGTATCATTTGACCCTTTGAAGACTTAAGTGATTTCTTAGCCATTTAATGACCGTAATAATTTGAACTAGATGTACATGCAATGGCTAACCATAACGGTTTAAAAAAATCATATTTGTGTACTTGTGTGCGAGTTAATTCCATGTGCAGTAAATTAGAAGGAATTTTCAAACATATTGGTCTCATGGCATGGACACATGTACATGCATGGAGTGCCATGGCATTTTTATTCCAAAAAATTAAAAAATGATCAGAAAAACATGAAACCTTGCTTGATGTAATGTCATGCCACCAAGATGATGTGGTACAAAAATTATTTGCTTGAAGAATGTTTGGACACACACCCCTCACAAAGTGGAGCAACTCACTAGAAGGCTCGTGGTTCTGAGAAGGGAATAATGCATGTTTGATGACGAACGACAGATAGCTTCCTCTTATGGCCTTCAATTTTTTTCCTACATGTAACGTGCACTAATACAACTATCATGTGAAAATTTGGAAAATTTTAGGGGTCATTTGACCTTTTGAAGACATTAAGTGATTTCCTAGCCATTTGATGACCGTAATTTAAATTTGAACTAGATGTACATGCAACGCCTAACCATAATGGTTTGAAAAACCATATTTGTGTACTTGTGTGCGAGTTAATTCCATGTGTAGTAAATTAGAAGGAATTTTCAAACATATTGGTCTCACGGCATGGACACATGTACATGCATGGAGTGCCATGGCATTTTTATTCCAAAAAATTAAAAAATGATCATAAAAACATGAAACCTTGCTTGATGTAATGTCATGCCACCAAGATGATGTGGTACAAAAATTGGTTTGCTTGATGAAAGTTTGGATACACACCCCTCACAAACCGGAGCAACTCACTAGAAGGCTCATGGTTCCGAGAAGCGAACAATGCATGTTTGATGACAAACGGCGGATAGCTTCCTCTTACGGCCTTCAATTGTTTCTACGTGTAACATGCACTAATACAACTATCATGTGAAAATTTGGAAAAATTCAGGGGTCATTTGACCTTTTGAAGACATTTAAGTGATTTTCTAGCCATTTAATGACCATAATTCAAATTTGAACTACATCTACATGCAACGGCTAACCATAACGGTTTGAAAAATCATATTTGTGTACTTGTGTGCGAGTTAAAAAATCATCAGACGATGTAAATATCTGGTGTTCAAAAAAATTTGTAAAATCTGGCAAGACAACCGGCCCCACACGATTGGCACTCTATTTCGTGCCTCGAGGTTTGGAAGGTGAGTGGCGGGATTTATTATTCACACACGGTTCTGCATTGGGAACCATCAGCTATTATGTTCACACACGGGTTTTGCTACGGGAATCGTGTGTAATTCACACTATAGTACTCGTAAATTCCAGTGACCGGCGCGTGTCTTATTCCCGTCGACATAGATTCTAGCCTCCAAGAAATACTACCTTTCTCACGTTGTACCGCCTGCATTCTCATCTAGATCCTCCCCTTGCTCGCCCTCTCTCTCTATCTATCTATCTATCTATATATATATATATATATATACATCTATCTATCTATCTATCTCAAATCTTTGCCATGGCGCTGCCGGTCTGCCCACGCGCCAACAAGGAGTCGCCACACCCGAGGATGCTCACTCAAATAGCAGCGACGAGGACACCTACGCACAGCCGGACGACGTTGCGCTGGACCCCCCAACTTTGGACTGGTTTTGGGGCCAGTACAATCTTTGTCTTTGGAAGTCACTGCCGCCGGCTGAGAAAGCCAGGCAAGTGTCTTTCAAGAAGGAGATGGCGGAGGAGGATGCAAGGTACCAGGTGGCTTGTGAATCCCGTGATGCCGCCTGGAAAAGGGAGGCAGCAGAGCTTTGGGGCGGGCGCGTCATCGTGCGGAGGAGGTGTACTAAGATGGTTACTTCGCGAGCTAGGCCAGAGGCGCTAGGCACCTCGTCACTGCGTGGAGCTGGGCCGATAAGCTCCAGTGTGCCACCGACAAGGGGCTCCGGTGGGCGCCCAACAAAATGGCAAGATCGTTCGCGCGCACCCGCCTGCAAGAGGCAGATCGGCACGCCAAGCACTGCAAGGCGGAGGAGGCGGAGTACTGCCTCCACTTTGGGAAGACGTTGTGCACCAGGGAGATGCTGGTGAGGGGCTACCAAAATAATGGCCCCAGGAGGATTATTAGTTCTAGTATTGTTCGTTTTCAATTTTATGCATTGTACCTAGTAGTTAAGTATCATCACGTATATGTGATGATATTATATATATTCTGTGATGAACTAATGAACAATTAATATTATATATATTATGAATTCCATTTCTCTCTGTTTTTGTATACTAATTTGAATCTATCTGTTATCATCCACATATACAGAATGGAAAGCATATAAACACACATTGAAACAGAACATATAAGAATGGAAAACAGAGTACACACATTGAAACATAGCAATAAACAGAGCAATAGTATGATTGTTGAGAATACATAGCTATCCACGTCGAAATGACACAACAAAATAAAATGCATCCATGAGACCATGACCAGCAGCCCTTGCCTATGGTAGCTCTTGGCTCTGCCTAAACTCGTGCAGGCATTCGTCCAAGCGGTTGACACGCTCGCGGTACATCTGGAGCGCGATCTCGAGCTCCAAGTTGGCTATTTCATCGGAGATCGCCACCTCAAGGATGCGATGGCCATGTTCCTCTACTACGCCCAGGAGGACACCTGGGCCAAGGAGGCGGTCGAGCCTACCGACCAGCACGTTGGCATCGAGCAGGCCGCGGACAAGGCGAGCGGCACGACCCATGCGAACGGCGTAGCGGGCGTCCGGTGCAAGTACGGCACGGGCGGCCTCTGGTGCAAGTACGGCGCAGAGGGCATCTGCCCACTCCTGGTGAGGAATGGGGGTACTAACGGGACGTGTACCCAGCTATGACGCCCTTTCGATAGCAGGCAAGCACTGATGAATCCGATCTTGTTGTGCGGTGTGCTGCGCCTCTCGCTCTGTGGCACTCCAACGCTCTCGCCGTGCAGTGAGCCGCAGCCTATCGAAGCGGACGCTCCTAGCTTTCTCTACAACGCACCATCGATCATGTTGTGCGGTGAGCTGCAGCCTCTCGGCGCTGACATGCCTATCTTGATCCGCGGTGCTGAGCGCCAAGCGCCAAGGGTCTGCTCAACCCTGGCGATGATGCGCATCACGGTGTCGTCCATCGCGTTGTTGGGGAGCACCGCGGCCTCGACGGGCCGTGGCGCCTTCTGGTTTTCCTTGTCGACGAGGTTGATGGCAGAGGCGGCGCTTTGGTGCGTTGGCATGCTTGGAAAAGGTGGATGTGCTACAGGCTGCGCTTGTTGCCTCCGTGCGTCGCACTGTGCCTAGGTATATGTGCAATATCGTTGGGTGGCGGGAAACAGGTGAGGAAATGGCGGGAAACGGTGGCGTGTTCATAGTACACCATCAATTAATGGAAACTTAGCATATATAAGGAACATCGAGCTAGCACAAGAAGTAGATGATGATGAGATGAACACAGACCACACTAGGGAACCCGTCAGTGATGAATTCATCAATCGCAAAGGGTTGTACACTAGCAAGTGTTTGCCCACAACACACACAGCTTATTCCATCACAAACAGGTTTGATGGATCAACTATATGCCATGTATACACATTGTCAAAAAGTAATGCGGTAGACCTTCTTTAACGTATGTTAAAAAATAAAATAAAAATAAAAAACAAGGACCTCGAGGTTAAATTAGCTGAGGGAATGGGTCATTTCGGTTATTTGACCGATATTACCCATCCTATCAGTTAATTTAACATCAACATAACTTCCCATCCAGTCGCCCATCTGATGGCTGCTCCAGCCTGAGCACACTTAACTTGAGAGTTCTCTTAGATGAGCTACTGGTGGAACAACTAGTCCTTGCTGATATAGGATGCCTCTTTGCATCCTTATGGCGTATCCAGATGACCGCCTGTCCCCCAATGACCAATACATGTTGTGTAGACAGAGCATATCACATATGTCTTATTAGAAGCAATCGTTTGTGTCATTATCGGTCTTTGCACACATTTCTGATTACAGACATGTTTGTCGCGTATCACACACATCTTGTTATATTGAAACATTTATGTTCTCTTGTCTCAACGCAAACAGTTCATCCGAGTGAACCGCATGCTGTATATCACACACACCTTGATCTGCCTAACAGTTTCTTTTGTGTTCCCTAATCACGAGCAGTTCATCCGAGTGAACCGTATGCTATATATCGCATACACCTTCATCTGACTGCCCGTTTCTTTTGTTCCTCCTCATCGCAAACAGTTCATTGAACTAAACCGTATACCCTGCATCATACACGCAACTAAAATCTGAACCGTGTTTGATGCATCCATCATCACAAGTGTTTTGCAAATTTTTGATGGTTCTCTTACACCACCGTTCACGATTATTGCATCGCACACAGTTTCTCAAAGGGTCTCTAAATGTACTGTCGCGTTAGCAGCATCCTGCAGTAGTGTCGTAGTTGCCCCTGGGTCTTTTGATACCTGTTGTTGGTTCAACGGACCTGGGTCCTGTTGACCTGACTATGCACATGCACAAGATCAAGATTGAAGCACCAGAACAGACGAACAAGACACCAAGAGGCTTGAAGAATCAACAGGCAGGCCGAGAGGATCCAAGTTAGAAGAGACAAATATTAACAAGAGATAAGCCTCCCTTGTCGGGCAGGTGAGCCCGGCAAGGGGCGAGGCCATCGCTAGAAGGTGAAGACCAAGGTGTCCCGCTAGGGCCTGCCGAGACTTGCGGAGACCAGATTACTTCACCGACTACTCCACCTCGACCCACGTCCTCGATCAGTGCGGTGTCAAGCCGCAGAGTGATTAAGTGCCAACCATTCGCCACATGGTGGCCACTTCCTACCAAGGAGACCCATAGATGACACCTGTCCTGCGATGTGTCAAGCAAGCAGGCGTAGAGCTGGCGAATTATCTTGGCAAGCCTTACCGGGCAACCAACGACGTGACACTAATCGGTGCATTAAATGCACACTATCAGCCTACAGAGTTAGGTATGATGGCACTATTTTCTATCATATCAGTGTCTAATGACTAATTTGCCACTGTGCTGACCCCTTGATCTATAAAAGGAGGCCCATGGCAACCATAGAGGGGGGTTTGGATTGGCGAGATTAGAAAGCTAGACCACTCGCTCCCCCGTACGTGCATAGTCGCTGCGGCACCAAAGCATCCCCTGCGAGGAAAGTTTACAATGCACCACCACCACCTTTCCACCATCAATCCACCAAAGCAGGAGTAGGGTTTTATGCCTCACGGCGACACGAACATGGGTAAAATTGCCCGTGTGATCCCTGTCGTGTTGGCTTGTGTTGGTCTGCTCTTTGAGACACGCGCCTCCCCCCTGCTGAACCAGCAAGGGGCCGTCCTCGTCCCATAGGTGGTTGTGGTTTCCCGTGACATCTTTGGCACGCCAGGTAGGGGGAGCGCTTGCATGAACCTGAAGATGTAAGCAGTGTGTCATCTTCATCGCCATCTGCATCTTCGACGGCGCCATCGACCATGGCGCCCAAGAAAAAATCAGCTTCTATGGCTCATCCATCCACCTCGAAGGCTCCGCTACCCACGGCCTCCAACACTACGGCGGGCACGAACGCTGCTGGGGATGTGGTTAGTGCAGCCGGCACCACCACCATCCCCCTCGCGGCTGACGCAGGAGCAGAGATGCCGGAGAAGAATGACATTAGCAACACCTCAACGGCCGCGCTCCACCCGCCGACGGGCGCAACCACAGAGATGGCGCTTGGTATGGGGCGAGCCACCGCCCTCTGGCCGTCCCTACCGCATGCACGACCGCTGCGCGTGCGCACTCTGCAGAGCGGATCGGCTGAGCCAATGCACCCAACAGAGTTGATGGCCCATGAGTGCCTCCGTCTCACCACCCTGCTGCCCAGGTTGTTGCACCACAACAGTGAGGGCGCAGTGTTGCCGCCGCTGGCTCCATCAGGAGTCGAGCAACGGCACGATCAACATCACCATAATCTATGTCAAGCACAGCCTTGGAGGCCATGGCGCAGACTCAGCTCCTGCTGAGGTTTCCACCGGTGGCCGAGCAGATGGACGAATGGCGTGCCACCATCCAAAGTCTGCTCGGTTTCCCCGAGGCTGAGGGCTCACGATGAGCTGCCCCATCGCGGCCTCCCCAAGCAACGGCTACGACCCATGCCGCTGCCCGTACGGAGGGAGGCGTCCCCACAGCTTAGTCCCCACCATGGCGGCCAGGACGGGCGCGACCAAATCAAGACCCTGATGACGTCTCGATGGCCTCTTCTGATCCTCAAGCACGTCCGGGCCAACGGCGAACCTCAAAAGATAGGCGAAGAGGAGACGTGTGTGTCATCGAGCAACGCCGCGGACCTCCTTCGAGCCGACGGACGCGGCGGCCCCGACATTGATGAGCCCACTCTTAGTGTTGGTGGGCCCCTGCCCTTCAAGGTTGGCTGCCCTGCCTTCACCCAGGAGCTGCACTAAGTCTGTTGGTCGTCCGTTGTTGGCCCTCAAGTCCAACGTGAGGTCTTGGCTGATGCACCTGCTGGAGAACTGTATTTCATCATGGGCAGACCTATGCCATGAGTTCATCGGCACTTTCACTGGTGGCCACTAGGAGCCTGGCCGTCCTAGTGATCTGTAGCTTCTCCAATAGAAGGAAGGATAAACCCTCCGTAAGTATTTATAGATATTCAACGAAGTTCATAGAAATATTCCAAATATCCATCTGGCAGCCGTGATAACTTCCTTCCAGTCCAATGTGCACAACCGTCGAATCTGTTCTAAGATGAATGTGCGTTTGCCCAAGACTGAGAAGGAGATATACACCCTAGTGTGTAAGTGTGCACGGATGGAGGAAGGGAGGAAGTTTCCTGGAGTGGAAGATTGCATGGATGTTGACTGAGAGGATGATGATGAGTCCACCAGTTAGAAGAAAGCTAAGAAGCGCAGTAAGAAGCGAAGGGATAAAGCAGTGTTGACTGTTGAAGGGTCGGGCACCCCAAGAACCGGCAAGATCGCCAAGGCTGAGGCCCCCGACAAGGAGGTTGTCGTGTGCGCCGATTGCTGGGAAGCTACAGCTGCCAAGAAGCCCGGGAAGGGCAATGGGCCGTACTGCAAGATCCACCTGACCAAAGGCCACGACTTTTAGGAGTGTTACCAGGTTTAGCAGTTGGTCAAGAGACAGAGAGCAGATCGCTGGTGGTAAGGGCCGAGGCGATGGAGCAAATCGCCCCGGCAAGCCCTTTTGGAATAAAGGAAAACCCGCCAGGGGCCAGGAGAAGGAAGTTTGTGATGATGAGAGTGATAAAGGGGATGAAGATGAGACCAGTGAGCAAGAATTTCAGAAGGCCATAGACGCCCTGTGCGTTAACGGGGGTTCGTCTTTGCACACCTCCCACCGCCAACTCAAGCGGTGGGCATGAGAAGTCAATGTCGTGGAACCAGCGCCAGAGGCCTGGAAGCCACTCAAATGGTCCCGTACACCTATCATCTTTGACAAAGAGAACCATCCTAGCCGTACCACTGCAGTAGGATGCCTGCCTTTGTTGGTTTCTCCAACAATTCGCAACCTCAAGGTCACGAAGATGTTGGTGGACGGTGGGGCCGGGTTGAACCTGATCTCCCTGACAGTTATCAACAGGCTCCATATAGCAGAGGAACAATTAGAGGTTACAGTCACGTTTCAAGAATTCAACCCCGGCAGGAGTCATCCTAAAGGGAAGATTATGCTTCTAGTAAAATTTGGGGGAGAGCTTAAATACCGGACTGAGAAGATTATGTTTGACGTAGTTGATCTCCCCCTACCTTACAATGGGATCCTTGGGCGCCCGGCCTTGGCTAAATTCATGGCGGCATCCCACTATGCCTACAATACCCTGAAGATGCCTAGGACACTGGGAGTCCTCACCATCCCATCAGATGAGGAAGATGCCATCATTTGTGTGGACAAGATGTACAGGGAAATGGTCGCGACAGAGGTAGCGACGGCAGCGGTTCCCGCCAAGGAGAACAAAGGGAAGAAACAGGATTGTAGGACCTCCGGCAAAGAGTCCGGGAAGCATGCCCCCTCCGAGTGCACAGCAGCTGTTGACGACGTGCCGGAGTGTTCCAACATCAAGAGATTCAAGGGTGTTGCTCCATGAGTGAAAAAGGTCACGGCAGGGCTGGTTGGCATTGATGGTACTTTCACCATTAGCGCCACCCTCGATGACAAATAGGAAAGCGTGTTCATTGCCTTCCTGCGAGCGAATATTGATGTGTTTGCTTGGCCACCATCTGATATCCCCGGTGTACCCAGGGAGGTAATAGAGCACCACCTTGATGTTTGCCCACGTGCCAGACCTGCTAAGCAGAAAGTCTGGAAGCAGGCCTTGAAGAGGCAGCAGTTCATTGCAGAAGAAATCAAGAAGCTTGAGGTAGCTGGCTTGGTCATAGGAGTGCTACATCCCACTTGGCTAGCAAACCCAGTGGTGGTCCGGAAGGCAAATGGGAAGTGGAGGTTGTGCATCGATTTCACACCCCTCAACCAGGCTTGCCCAAAGGACCCGTTTCCCTTGCCGCGTGTTGATCAGATAGTGGATTCCACTTCAGGTTGTGATTTGCTCTCATTTCTGGATGCCTATTCTGTGTACCACCAGATCTTCATGTCCAAAGAATATGAGGAGAAGACATCATTCATCACTCCATGCGGTACATACTGCTTTGTCCGCATGCCATTCCGATTAAAGAGTGTCGGGTCCACCTTTGCAAGGGCAATCCAGATTGGTTTTGAACCTCAGCTACACAAAAATGTTGAGGCTTATATGGATGATATTGTGGTCAAAACCAAGGATAGAGCAACTCTCATTCAGGATTTGGAGGAGACGTTTCCAAATCTACGCAAGATCACCTTGAAGCTCAACCCAGAGAAGTGTGTGTTTGGCATCCCCTCCAGCAAGCTGCTTGGATACTTTGTGTCCCACGGGGGGATCGAAGCCAATCCTGACAAGATCAAGGGCATAGAGCAAATCCATGTGCCAAGGATAGTCAAGGATGTGAGGCGCCTGGCGGGATGTGTTGCCTTGTTAAGCAGATTCATCTCCAAGTCTGCCGAGCGTGCCCTGCCGTTCTTTAAGATTTTGAAGAAGGCAGGTCCCTTGAAGTGGACTCCTGAAGCAGATGCAGCTTTGCAAGAGTTGAAGGCCTACATGTCCTCTGTGCCTACCCTGGTTGCACCCAATCCCCAGGAGTTGTTGTTGCTATACATAGCGGCAACCAACCAAGTAGTCAGTGCAGCCCTGCTAGCACAATGAGAAGTGGATGAGAAAGAGATTGAGCGGAGGCCGGCAGGGCCAGATAAGGGTCAAAACAGCAGCAAGCACGTCAATGATGACAACCTCAAGTATGTGGCAAGGAAGAAAGTGGTGCAGCCTCTAGTGTACTTAGTCAGCTCCTTGTTACATTGGGCTAGGTTGAGGTACTCTGGCATGCAAAGTGGATCTTTGGCCTCATCATGGCCTCAAGGAAATTGCACATCTACAAGCCCATGAGATTACGGTTGTTACTCGTTTCCGATTGCAACGGATACTCCAAAACCCAAAGGCTACGGCAGGATAGTGGAGTGCGCTTTGGAGCTATCCAGCTTTGTTTTGAGATTTGAGAGCACATCAACTATCCGGAGCAGGGCACTAGTAGAG
This sequence comes from Triticum dicoccoides, assembly GCF_002162155.2. Classification (NCBI taxonomy): domain Eukaryota; kingdom Viridiplantae; phylum Streptophyta; class Magnoliopsida; order Poales; family Poaceae; genus Triticum; species Triticum dicoccoides. The sequence continues at coordinate 514,358,081 of NC_041383.1, forward strand.
TTTATTGCAGAATGGATGCCAACCCCTGATGAGGAAGTGACAGAGATAGTTGTCCCCGGCAAGGAATCACCCCAAGAATGGATTGTGTATTTTTATGGTGCTTTTTCCCTGCAATGTGCGGGGGCTGGCATGCTTCTTGTTGCCCCCTCCAGGGAGCACTTGAAGTACGTCGTCCAGATGCATTTTGCATGCGAAGAAGCAACCAACAATATAGCAGAGTATGAAGGGATCCTTGCCGGGCTCAGAATTGCAATAGAATTGGGAATTAGGAAGCTGATCATTCGAGGAGATTCACAACTGGTGGTGAGGCAAGTTAACAAGGATTATCAAGGTCCATTGATGGAGACATACATCGAGGAAGTGAGAAGATTGGAGGAGCACTCTGACAGATTGCAAACTAAGCATGTACCCCGTGCGAAAAACAGCATAGCTGGTCATCTGTCAAAGTGTGTTGCGCAGAAGCTTCCTGTGGAACCAGGGACTTTTGTTCTCCATCTTACTCAGCCCTTCGTATGCCCAGCAACAATGGCCCCGAAGAGGGGAAAGTTGGACACCGGAAAGCCTCTCCCGGTAGAGTCGTCCGCTCCCGGCAGAGTCCTTGTTGGAAACAACTCCTCGCAGCCTGCCGAACCACCCCCTCCAACCGGGTCCATGAACCTCGCATACGAGGATGGTGCTCCCGCAGCAGAGAAGGTGCCGCTAGTCCTCATTGACGAGCCACAGGCTCCAACTTGGAAAAGGCACATTGTCCACTTCCTCCAAACCGAAGAGCTTTCCGACGATCAAGAAGAAGCTGAAAGAGTAGCCAGGAGGGCCAGTATGTATTAGTTTGTTGATGACACTCTATACAGAAGGAGGCCCAATAGTGTGAAATTGAAGTGTGTCTACCGGGAAGAAGGAAAGGAACTTCTGGCTGAGATACACAAAGGAATGTGCGGCTCCCACATTGGATCAAGGGCATTAGTTGGGAAAGCATTCCAGCAAGGATCCTATTGGCCCACAGCCCTCCAAGATGCCATCGAGCTAGTCACTAAGTGTGAAGCCTGTCAGTTCCATTCCAAGAAAACCCACCTGCCTGCCTAAGCGCTTCGGACAATCCCTCTATCATGGCCATTTTTTGTCTGGGGGCTCGATATCCTCGGCCCCTTCCCCCGAGCAATCGGGGGCTTTGATTTCTTGTTCGTTGCCATCGACAAGTTTACAAAGTGGCCAGAAGTGACTGCCCTGAGAAAGGTGACTGCTCAGTTAGCTATCAAGTTCTTGAAAGATCTGGTGTGTCGTTTTGGAGTTCTGGCAAGGATCATCACTGACAATGGCACCCAGTTCATGAGCCGCGCCTTCATGCAATATGTTCATGCCCTCGGATGCAAGATCTCATTCGCCTCTGTGGCACACCCCCGGAGCAATGGGAAATCTGATAGGGAGAATGCTGAAGTGCTACGCGGACTCAAGACAAGAACCTTTGATACGCTACAGAAGCACGACATGCGGTGGATCGAGGAGCTTCCGGTAGTTCTCTGGTTCCTTAGAATGACACCAACCTGAGCTACCGGGCAGACTCCCTTCTCCCTGGTCTATGGGGGAGAAGCAGTTATTCCGACAAAACTCATTTACGGGCCGCCTCGAGTACTTGCTTACGATGAAATCGTACAAGATCTGCACCGGCGTGACGACACTGTACTACTCGAGGAGAACCGTCTCCGTGCTGCTATGCGTGCTGCACGCTATCAGTAAGCCCTATGTCGCTATCATATCCGCAGGGTTCATGCCCAGTGTTTTGAGGATGGTGACCTTGTCCTTAGGTGCGTTTAGTCTGCCAAGGGTACACACAAGTTGTCACCGAAGTGGGAAGGCCCTTACCGGGTAGTACGAGTCACCAGACATGGCGCAGTCCGTCTGGAGACTGGAGATGGCACTCTGTTGCAAAACTCATGGAATATTGAGCATCTCCCTAAGTTCTACCCGTAAGGCGCGAGGTTGTCGGACCCTGCCGAGCAGCCACCCATTTGTACAGGCCTTGCCTCAGTTGCATGTAACCCCTTGTACAAAGCTTGGGCGATGACCCCGTGCAAGAGAAAATAAAGAAGCACTGTAGGGGGGGCCCAACCTATATTTCATGCATGCATGAGCATTCCAGATCACTGCATAAGCATTTTTCAAGGGCATCTGCATATGCATATAGATAGGATTGCATCCTGCATTCATTCTCATCTGCATGAAGTTGTAGTTTCTTACTATGGACTTGGCTTCGACAAGGGAGTGAGAAGATTGCCCGACACTATGATCCCAGCAAGCCAAACAGATAAGTTCTACCTCTTGTCCATTCATGTTCTGTAAGCTATAACTTGAGCATTAGAAAACCTCGCCACTCCTTCTAGACTTAGGTGCTCCCATTCCTGACTCGAACGCTTCTTCGGTCAGGGTGGTCGTAGTTGCCTTTAATGAAAGGAAGTTGGCAGGGGGCTGGCCCTTCTGTCTATAACCTGGCAGATAAGGTTCTCCGACAGACAAAAAGAGGGCCGGCGGGATAGCCTGTCGGGGCAAACTCGTTTATTTACACTAAATAGGTATCTCACCTCTACATGGACATATACATGCGAGAGTTCTCGGCAAGGTTCATCTTTTTCATTAACATGCTAATACAAGTACAAGCATTACAGAACACAAACATGGACATAAGAGATTACATTATTTGAATTAAAATTTGGCAAATGCCTATAGATTTAAGATTGAAAAAAGATAAGTGCCCTGTAATCCCCTTTCTTGTCCCTCTCCTCCCAGGCATGGCAGGTGAAGGCAAAGAGGACAAGGGAGGGGCGCCGGGGAATGCGTCGATCGAGAGCATGGCAGAGGCAACCCATCGACCACCGCCACCAGGGCCAGCAGGGCACGGCAGGGCAAACGGAGTTGCAGCCCGGGAGGAAGCCTGTCGGGGCCCAGCTGGAAGACTGCTCGAGGAGCCCGGGAGCACCATCCACACTGCTGCATCCAACTCCCGGGCAAATTGCATTGCTGGGGAGGAGATACGGATGCAGATGATGATGATGTCACCTAATGAAGATGGTGCAGGCGGTGATCAGTCGGAGTCAGAGTCGTCGCCCTCCCGCCCTCTACCATCGTCGTCATGGTCCTCCTCATCGCTGTCGCTCGAGGAGGAGCTTTCATCGTCGGTGGAGCTCTCTACGCAGAATCCTAAGTGAATTCCTGAGTGCCCGAAGACCTTGACGGAGAGCAGGCCCTCTCCCCATTAATTTGAACTGGAGAACGTGCCCCTCCGTCATGCTATGGGCATGGGCGAAGGTTTTTTAACCACGATGGAGATACATAACATGAGGAGCAGGGAAGTCAACATCGACCCACATGCCGCCATTCCCATAGCTCCTCATGTGCAATCTCAAGGCGTGCGGCAGATCGAGCTCCATTTCCTGAGAGAATGGGGTAGGGAGACGAAGATGACCGTACAGAGGCTTGTACAACCTGATGAAGAACCCTCGGGGCTGATCTCCATCATGGCCTTCCATCGGGGGAGGAGCCGCCGGCGAAGGTGCAACCGGAGCACCACCCCGTCCTCCTCTTCCTCGAGCGCCACGATGACCTCGACCTCGCCCCCTACCCCCTCCTCTCACAGCGGGCTCCGTTGCTGCGAGCTCCGGAGGAGGAGGAATGAGCTGTCGAGTGGAAGCCCTCGTTGCCCCCGTTGGAGCACCAGCACGCCCTCGCCCTCTCACCGTGACAAGTGGAAGAAGACTGTGAAGAAAGAAGAAAAGGAAGGTGCATATGAAAAAATGCCGTCCATGTTCCCTTTTATAGAAGGGCAGGGCTGGGGGCTGGCCTCTCACTCCAAGGGCGGCCGCCCCACTCACCCAATATAGCCTCCGGAGACGTGGGGAATCAGGACCGACCCACTGCTCCAACCAGCGACGCCTGATTTACCGCCGCAGCAATCACACTCGTGGTCTCCATGGCCACCACCTACCCTTCCTGAGGCATGAAGGACACGTGGCAGATGGGTGAGAAGCACGAAAGCAAGTGGGATGGCCGTTTCCACCCCATGATCTTGGGGCGCAAGCGCCATGCAGGCCATGATCCGAGCCTTTTTCATAACGTCACGCATGACGCGCGGGGAAACCGGAAACTGGCCCGAAATCAAGGCTAATGAATAAGCAAAGAAGATCTCAAGAGACCAGCCTCTTCAACAGTGATGCATGTGCACTTGTTAGGCCCTACCCCGATGACGCCCGGCACTGTGTTCGGGGCAGGCCCGGAGGCTTCTATCGGTGCAACAGACCCGGGGCCTGTTGACCTGACAGTGCATAGGCACAAGATCAAGATTGAAGCACCAGAACACATGAACAAGACACCAAGAGGCTTCAAGAATCAACAGGCAGGGCGAGAGGATCCAAGTTAGAAGAGCCAGACATTAATAAGAGTGAAGCCTCCCTTGCCGGGCAGGCGAGCCCGGCAATGGACGAGGCCACCGCCAGAAGGAGAAGACCAAGGCGTCCCGGCAGGGCCTGCCGTGACTCGTAGAGACCAGATTACTTCACCGACTACTCCACCTCGACCCACATCATCGATGAGTGTGGAGTCAAGTCGCGGACTGATTAAGTGGAAAACATTTGCCACATGGCGGCCACTTCCTACCAAGGAAACCCACAGATGACACCCTCCCACGATGTGTCAAGCAAGCAGGCATGAAGCTGGCGAATTAGCCCGGCAAGCCTTGTCGGGAAACCAACGACGTGACACTAAGTGGTGCATTAAATGCACACTGTCAGCCTGCAGAGTTAGGTATGATAGCACTATTTGCTATCATATCAGTGTCTAATGACTAATTTGCCACTGTGGTGACCCCTTGATCTATAAAAGGAGGCCCATGGCAACCATAGAGGGGGGTTTGGATTGGCGAGATTGGAAAGCTAGCCCACTCGCTCCCCTGTACACGTGTAGTCACTGCCGCCCAGAAGCATCCCCTGTCGGGCAAGTGTACTACGCACCACAACCACCACCTTTCCACCATCAATCCACCTAAGAAGGAGTAGGGTTTTACGCCTCACGGTGGCCCAGACCTGGGTAGAATTACCCGTGTGATCTCTGTTGTGATGTCTTGCGTTGGTCTGCTCTTTGTGCAACGCGCCTCCCCCTGCCGAACCAGCAAGGGGCCATCCTGGTCCCACAGGTGGTTGTGGTTTCCCGTGACATGTGTTCCATTACTAAGATTAGTAACTCGAAACAGGAGTTGTAGAATAAATGGAGACTAGTTGAGAGTGAAGTGACGATGTGTGTTGGAAGTGGTTCCAAGATTGATATGATCATCATCGCACACTCCCTATACTTTCGAGATTAGTGTTGAACCTAAATAAATGTAATTTGGTGTTTGCTTTGAGCACGAACAAGATAGGATCGTGTTTATTGCAATACAGTTATTCATTTAAGACAAACAATAATTGTTGTACTGTTTACATGAATAAAACCTTCTATGGTCATACACCCAATATGGATGGTTTATTGAATCTCGGTCATAGTGATGCACATATTCATAATATTGATGCCAAAAGATGCAAAGTTGATAATGATAGTGCAACATACTTGTGGCACTGCCGTTTAGGTCATATTGGTGTAAAGTGCATGAAGAAACTCCATGCTGATGGGCTTTTGGAATCACTTGATTATGAATCATTTGATACTTGCGAACCATGCCTCATGGGCAAGATTACTAAAACTCTGTTCTTCAGAACAACGGAGCGAGCCAAAGACTTACTGGAAATAATACATACTGATGTATGCAGTCCAATGACTGTTGAGGCTCGCGACGGGTATTGTTATTTTCTGACCTTCACAGATGATTTGAGCAGATATGGGTATATCTACTTAATGAAACACAAGTCTGAAGCATTTGAAAAGTTCAAAGAATTTCAGAGTGAAGTGGAGCATCATCTAACAAGAAAATAAAGTTTCTTTGATCTGATCGCGGAGGCGAATATTCGAGTTACAAGTTTTGCCTTCATTGAAAACTATGTGGAATAGTTTCACAACTCACGTCACCTGGAACACCACAACGTAATGGTGTGCCCGAACATCGTAACCGTACTTTATTTGATATGGTGTGATCTATGATGTCTCTTTCAGGTTTACCACTATCATTTTGGGGTTATGCATTAGAGACAGCCGCATTCACATTAAATAGGGTACCATCTAAATCCGTTGAGATGACACCGTATAAACTGTGGTTTGGCAAGAAACCTAAGCTGTCGTTTCTTAAAGTTTGGGGTTGCGACACTTATGTCAAAAGTCTTCAGCCTGATAAGCTAAAACCCAAATCAGAGAAGTGCGTCTTCATAGGATACCCTAAGGAAACAATTGGTACACCTTCTACCATAGATCCGAAGGCAAGACTTTGTTGCCAAGAACGGAACCTTTCTAGAGAAGGAGTATCTCTCGAAAGAATTGAGTGGGAGGAAAGTAGAACTTGATAAGGTAATTGTACCTTCTCTCAAGTTGGAAAGTAGCTCATCTGAGAAATCCGTTCCCGTGATGCCTACACCAACTAGAGAGGAATCTAATGATGATCATGAAACTTCAGATCAAGTTACTACCGAACCTCGTAGGTCAACCAGAAAACGATTGGCACTAGAGTGGTACGGTAATCCTGTTCTGGAAGTCATGCTACTAGACCATGACGAACCTATGAACTATGAAGAAGATATGATGAGCCCAGATTTCTATAAATGGCTTGAGGCCATGACATCTGAGATAGGATCCATGTATGAGAACAAAGTGTGGACTTTGGTGGATTTGCCCGATGATCGGCGATCCATCAAGAATAAATGGATCTTCAAGAAGAAGACTGACGCTGATGGTAATTTTACTGTCTATAAAGCTTGACTTGTCACAAAAGGTTTTCGACAAGTTCAAGGAGTTGACTACGATGAGACTTTCTCACCTGTAGCGATGCTTAAGTCTGTCCGAATCATGCTAGCAATTGCCACATTTTATGATTATGAAATCTGGCAAATGGACGTCGAAACTGCATTCATTGATGGATTTCTCAAAAAAGGGTTGTAAATGATGCAACCAGAAGGTTTTGTCGATCCTAAAGGTGCTAACAAAGTATGCAAGCTCCATCGATCCATCTATGGACTGGTGCAAGCATCTCGGAGTTGGAATATGTGCTTTGATGAGGTGATCAAAGCATATGGATTTATACAGACTTTCGGAGAAGTGTGTATTTACAAGAAAGTGAGTCGGAGCTCTATAGCATTTCTAATATTATATGTGGATGACATATTGTTGATTGGAAATGATGTAGAATTTCTAGATAGCATAAAAGGCTACTTGAATAAGTATTTTTCAATAAAAGACCTTGGTAAAGCTACTTACGTATTGGGCATCAAGATCTATAGACATAGATCAAGACGCTTAATAGGACTTTCACAAAGCACATAGCTTGACAAGATTTTGAACGGGTTCAAAATGGATCAGTCAAAGAAGGAGTTCTCGCCTATATTGTAAAGTGTGAAGTTGAGTAAGACTCAAAGCCCTACAATGGCAGAAGATAGAGAGAGAATGAAATTCATTCCCTATGCCTCATCCATAGGTTCTATAAAGTATGCCGTGTTGTGTAACTTGCCATGAGTTTAGCAAGGGGGTACAATAGTGATCCAGGAATAGATCACTGGACAATGGTCAAAATTATCCTTAGTTACCTTAAAGAGGACTAAGGAAATGTTTCTCGGTTATGGAGGTGATAAAGAGTTCGTCTTAAAGAGTTACATCGATGCAAGCTTTGACATTAATCTAGATGACTCTAAAGTCTCAATCTAGATACGTACTGGACGTGGGAGCAATTAGCTAGAGTAGCTTCATGCAGAGCATTGTAGACATAGAAATTTGCAAAATACATACGGATCTGAATGTGGCAGACCCATTGACTAAACCTCTCTCACAAGCAAAACATGATCACACCTTAGTACTCTTTGGGTGTTAATCACGTAGTGATGTGAACTAGATTATTGACTCTAGTAGACCCTTTGGGTGTTGGTCACATGGCGACGTGAACTATGGGTGTTAATCACATGACGATGTGAAGTTTTCGTGTTAAATCACATGGCGATGTGAACTAGATTATTGACCCTAGTGCAAGTGGGAGACTGAAGGAAATATGCCCTAGAGGCAATAATAAAGTTTTTATTTTATATTTCCTTATTTCATGATAAATGTTTATTATCATGCTAGAATTGTATTAATCGGAAACTTGATACATGTGTGGATACATAGACAAAACACCTTGTCCCTAGTAAGCCTCTACTAGACTAGCTCGTTAATCAAAGATGGTTAAGTTTCCTAACCATAGACATGTGTTGTCATTTGATGAACGAGATCACATCATTAGGAGAATGATGTGATGGACAAGACCCATCCATTAGCTTATCATAATGATCGTTCAGTTTTATTGCTATTGCTTTCCTCATGTCAAATACATATTCCTTCGACTATGAGATTATGCAACTCCTAGATACTGAAGGAATACCTTGTGTGCTATCAAACATCACAACGTAACTGGGTGATTATAAAGATGCTCTACAGGTATCTCCAAAGGTGTTTGTTGAGTTGGCATAGATCGAGATTAGGATTTGTCACTCCGAGTATCGGAGAGGTATCTCTGGGACCTCTTGGTAATGCACATCATAAGACGCATTGCAAGCAAGGTGACTAATGAGTTAGTTTCAGGATGATGCATTACAGAATGAGTAAAGAGACTTGCTGGTAACGAGATTGAACTAGGTATGAAGATACCGACGATCGAATCTCGGGCAAGTAACATACCGATTGATAAAGGGAATAACGTATGTTGTCATAACGGTTTGACCGATAAAGATCTTCATGAAATAGGTAGGAATGAATATGGGCATCTAGGTCCCGCCATTGGTTATTGACCGGCGAGGTGTCTCGGTCATGAGTACATAATTCCCGAACCCATAGGGTCGCACGCTTAACGTTTGTTAATGCTAGAGTAGTATTGGCATATTTGATGAGTGGTAACCGAATGTTGTTTGGAGTACCGGATGAGATCCTGGACATCACGAGGAGTCTCGGAATGGTCGAGAGGTAAAGATTTATTTATGGGAAGTCATATTTTGGGTTCCGAAAAAAGGTGCGGTTTTTTCAGTATTGTACTAGGAATCTTCCAAAAGGTTCCGGGGGATTTCGGAGGGGTCCGGAAGTCCCTAAGTGGGTTCACCACGACCCAAGGTCTAGCATGGGCTTCGGGTAGGTGCCCTAGCCTTATTGAGCTAGGTGCACCAAGTCCTCAAAATCCCATATGGCTAGGGAAGGCAAAAAAGGAAGGAGTCGTAGTAGGAATAGGATTGGACTTGGAGTCCAAGTCCTCTCCCCCTTAGCTGCGCCCTAGGACTTGGAGGGGCTGTTTCCCACACCCCTCCACCTATATATATATAGAGGGGCGGGGGTGCCCCAAGAGGACACACCAAGCCCTTGGCGCCCCTCTCTCTCCTGTTACTTCGTAGTTCCATCGTGTCGTCCCGGCGACGCTTAGCGAAGCACTGTCGGTGCTCCACCACCACCGAAACCACCACGCCATCGTGTTGGTTGTGATACCGTATACTTATCCTCTCCCGCTTGCTGTATCAAGAAGGAGGATATGTCATCGAGCCGCACGTGTGCTAAACTCGAAGGTGTCGTCCGTTTGGTACTAGATCGGTTGGATCGTGATCGGATCGCAAAGAGTACGACTACATCAACCGCGTGATAAACGCTTCCGCTTTCGGTCTAAGAGGGTACGTAGACACACTCTAACCCTCTTGTTGCTACGCATCTCCAAGATAGATCTTGCGTGAGCGTAGGAATTTTTTAAAATTGCATGCTATGTTCCCTCAACAGGAAGGGAATGCAAGGTGAACAGTAAGGCCGCCCGTATTAAGCAGCGGCTCGGGCACCATTAATGGAGAGAAAGGCGGGAGTCCATGGAAGTCAAAGGGCTTGCTTCCCAGTCAGCCTACGCAGCATACAGCTCGCACGCTTCCTGGTGAGCCTGCGCATTGGAGGACAGCTTTCACGCCTCTTGGTTAGCCTACGCACCGGACTGCGCTCGCATGCCTCCCGTTCAGTCAAGCAACTGTCCGCACAGCACCTCCTATAGCCATTAAAACCAAGACATGTGGCATCACATGAATGGTTAACATAACGCACACGATTTGAATTTTATAAACGTTTGCGATGTTAGAGTTGCAGCTATTTGTTTCAAAATGCCTTTGTTGGTTGTTATTCGAGTGCACCTTCTCTCAAAATGGACATGAAAAATACCACAGCATGTCGGGTGCCATTCCATGATAGCATTCTAAGTTTCATGAATTTCAGACGAGTTTTGGATTTGCTTTAATTAAAAAAAGTATCTCAACATTTTGCCGGCAATCAATAGTGCCCTGGTGTTTGAAATTCCTTCCCATTTCTTGCATGCGACCGAAGCATCCACCAAAGGACAAAGATTTGTTTTTTCAACCAATTTATATGCACTAGGGCATGTGCATGTAGTTCAAATTTGAATTATGAACATAAAATGCCTAGAAAACCCAGTTAATCTATAAAAATGTCCAAACGAACCCCAAAAATTCCAAAATTTAACACAACACTCCTCTTGTTCTATGTTGACGCTATAATATTTTTTAAAGCAATAAGAGGTAGCGGATATTGTTTCATCCGCAAAGGTGGCACGTTCCCTACCGAAACCATCAGGCTTGTTGTGAGAAGCTCTGGTTTGTGAGAAGCTTATAGCCAAACCTGCCCCAAATGGGATAAAAAATTTACCACGGCATGTTGATGCCGCTCCATGATAGCATGCCAAGTTTCATGAATTTCATATGAGTTTTGGATTTACTAGAATTTAAAAACCTAGTATCTCAATGTTTGCGGCCGAGTGACGGTGGCAGGGTGTTTGACATTCATTCCAATTTCTTGCATGGGACCTAAGCATGCAACCAAGGACATAGATTTGAATTTTCAACCAATTTACATGCATTAGAGCATGTGCATGTAGTTCAAATTTGAATTACACATAAATGCATTGAAAACTCAGTTAATGCAAAAAAATGTCCAAACGAACCCCGAAAAATCCCAAAAATTGACACAACACTCCTGTTGTTCTATGTTGACACGACAAATTTTCTGAAAGCAATAAGAGGCAATGGATATCATTTCATCCCCAAAGGTGGAAATTCCCTACCGAAACCATCAGGCTTGTTGTGAGAAGCTCTGGTTTGTGAGAAGCATATCCCCAAACCTGCCCCAAATGGGACAAAAAATTTACCACGGCATGTTGATGCCACTCCATGATAGCATGCCAAGTTTAATGAATTTCAAACGAGTTTTGGATTTACTAGAATTTAAAAACCAGGTATCTCAATTTTTGCGGCCGAGTGACGGTGGCAGGGTGTTTGACATTCATTCCCATTTCTTGCATGGAAACTAAGCATGCAACCAAGGACACATATTTGAATTTTCAACCAATTTATATGCATTAGAGCATGTGCATGTAGTTCAAATTTAAATTATGCACATAAATGCATTGAAAACTCAGTTAATGCATAAAAATGTTCAAACGAACCCCGAACAATCCCAAAAATTGACATAACACTCATGTTTTTCTATGTTGACATGAGAAATTTTTTCAAAGCAATAAGAGGAAATGGCTATCATTTCGTCCCCAAAGGTGGGACGTTCCCTACCAAAACAATCAGGCTTGTTGTCAGAAGCTCTAGTTTATGAGAAGCATATCCCAAAACCTGCCCCAAATGGGACAAAAAATTTACCACGGCATGTTGATGCCGCTCCATGATAGCATGCCAAGTTTCATGAATTTCAAATGAGTTTTGGATTTACTAAAATTTAAAAACTAGGTATCTCAATGTTTCCAGCCGAGCGATGGTGTCAAGGTGTTTGACATTCATTCTCATTTCTTGCATGTGACCTAAGCTTGCAACCAAGGACAAACATTTGATTTTGCAACCCGTTTTTATGGACTGGAGCATGTGCATGTAGTTCAATTTTGAATGATGCACATAAATGCCTAGAAAACTCAATTAACATATAAAATGTCCAAACGATCCCCGAAAAAATCCAACATTTAACAAGACACTCCTGTTGTTCTATGTTGACACCAGGAAAAAATTTGAAAGGAAGAAGAGGCGACGAATATCGTTTTGTCCACAAAGGTGACACGTTTCCATAACGGAACCATGAGGCTTCTTGTGAGAAGCTTTTGTTTGTGAGAAGCTTATACCATAACCTGTCCCAAATGGGATAATATTTTTACCCTAGCATGTTGATGCCATTCCATGATAGCATGCCAAGGTTCATGAATTTCAGACGGGTTTTGGATTTACTAGAATTACAAAAGCAAGTACCTCAACATTTGCCGGAGAGCCACGGTGTCGTGGTGTTCGAAATTCATCCCCATTTCTTGCATGGGACATAAGCATAAACCCATGGACACACATATGATTTTACAACCCATGTTGGTGCACTGTAGCATGTGCATGTGCTTTAATTTTGAATTGTGCACCTAAAATGGCTAGAAAACCAATTTAATTTATAAAATTTCCAAACGAACCCTGAATAATTCCAAAAAAATTATGACACACATATAGTTGCATGTTCACTGCAGATAAAAGGTCTAGCAATTCAAACACCGTCCATTGTTGCTGTGACCCCATTATGTAATACAAATCAAGATGAAAAATCAAGTAGACCCCACACACTTTATTATCACCAACCGTGTGAGATGTAGTACAAAATATCCTGGAGCATCGTCAGTGTATAGTACGCCTATGGCTTACGCGAGAAGGTGTGTTGGCTACACTCCATAGCCGGCGTGTCAAGCACACTAGCTTGCTCCCCAAATATCATTTCTCTGTTCAACCGTGACCGGTGAAAGATGGGGACATGGACCCGCGTCATGAGGGCATTTTCAGCGGCCAACTCCGGTGAGAGTGCGACCGCAGCCACCATGCGTGTGCTAACAAGGTGCATGAGAGCAGCCGCAATCTGCGACCGGGCGGCCAAGGCGGCCCAAACGGCCGTTGTTGCTTCTCAGGTGGCGGCAGCAACATCTACCTCTGGGATAGCAATTGGCGAGAGCGGCACACCAGTTGTTCATTCCACAACGGTGGCCTTAGCCTTGATGGAGGCCGCCCACGACCATGTCGAGGCCGCCCACGCCCAGCTCATGGCGGTCACTGCACAAATCGAATGAAGCTTCTCCGACAATGGTCAGCAACCCACGGCTGAAGAGTTGGCAATCACTGAGAGCGTTCGAGCAGCCGTCCATTCCTCCGCCGCATACCTTGCAACGACGGAGCCCGTCCAAGCCCAGATCGCGGCCGCCCACACCCAGCTCGTGGCGGCCTTTTCCAAAGAGATTGCAGACGTGGATGGCAAGATGCTTGCCGAGTATGGTGCGATGGATGCCATGGATCCCCTTCCCGAGGAGACCATCGGGCTCGAGCTGGACATGGAGGAGGCAGTGGAGATTAACGAGCACCAGCCATAGTAGTAATCTTTGTTTTGTTTAATTAAGAGCATCGGTCTTTAATTTGTTAGAGTAATGTTTAGGCCAGCTAGCTCTGTTTAATTGCTGAACTTGCTCGATTAAGAACTGTGGGTGTGTTGTGGTCTCCTTTGTGTACCCAAATTATGCAATGACGTGGATGACCACTGTAATCAGGGAAATTGGAACCAAATTTTTTGACTTCAAACTCATCACAGACAGGTTAAGCTTTCTGAATCGTTTGTGATGTTCACATATCGTACACAGTTCTGAATAAGGGACCGTGTCTGATGACACTTTGCGCGCTAGTTTTTTCGCTGAACCGATTCAAAAAAATTGGCTTCCATGGAAATATCTACCTCCCCGACCCTTCCCCCTTACCAAAAGCCACATTTCCCCTATTTTCGCCTTCCTTTCCAAGTTGAAACCTTCACTCCTTGCTTGCAGTGCCATCTCCTCGTCAGCGACCCTCCTTCACGCTGCTCGGCCTCGTCTATCCAGGCAAGTAATCCAGACCCGACCCCCATCCTCCTCCTCCTTCCACATCCCACATGCCTCGACCGCCGGCGCGACACCTTCCACCCAAGTCACCGACCCCTCCACCAAATAAGCGCCACCCTAAGCCATGGTGCACGCAGTATAGCCAGGAGCTCAAGGTGCATTTGGCAGCGGAGAAGCAAATCGCAGCCGCACTCACGGATGAGGTCGCACCCGTAGGCAACTCCAGAAGCGAAGAACTACTCTTCACCATCGCACCCTTCCAAAGCAGCTATCATGCATTGCTAGGAAGAACAGCCTTCGCCCACTTCAACGCATTGCCGCACTATGGCTACCTCACACTCAAGATGCCCGGTCCCCGTGGCGTCATCACCGTTAGCAGAATCACAGAGCGCCCTTCACGCGTAGAGGAACATGCGACGGCCCTGGCGGCAAGACTATAAGCGGCCTCTATTATTAGAAAACATGACTGGTCATTAAGACCACAGACATAGTTAGACGAGTCCGGTAGCCCGGATGAAATTCAGCCGGGCACCGTAGATGTAATCCCATAGCGGAAACCAAGGGCTATAAATATCTAATACAGCCCCACAACTGGCTCAACCTTATTGGCAGGCCAACATCTTACACCTTTACTATCCATCGCATACTTACATTGTACTCTCTTATGAGTTTTCCTTTTTTTCAGACAACATTCGCGCGATACCCTTCCAGCATACGGCACAACGGATACAAAGGCGCAGACGTGCAGCAAGGCCCCGTTCAACAGGTTTTTTTATTAAGCCCCTGTGTAAACCTTTTCTATTGCCTCTTGTTGTCTCAACCATCCCCTGGGTTCCATACCCACAGAGGATACTGTCGTTGTCAGCATTTCGCCACGACAGAGTACCGCATGTCCTAGAAACTCAGGGTTCATAATGAATAGGCATTCTTGAGTCCATCTTTTATTATAAAGCCCGAACACCTTCGGGAGTGTTCGGCGTCACGAGTTTGGCCTTATATGCATCAGCTCCGAATCATGTCTTTGTTCAAATGTTGGGTTTGCCTGGCTCCTGGGTTTGCCGCCTTACGTTCCGTTATCACCGGCAAAGGCAGGCCAAAGGAGAACTACTGCAATTGTGCCCTGGTTATTCTGGATGAGCGCCTCAGTAGAGAAAGCCGAAAACTGACTGGCATGATGCAGCGAGAGACTGTTCAACCACTCGAAGACTCACTGGAATCTCTAAAGATTCCTCCGCATTAACGAAGGGCCGTTTCCGGGCCATGTGCACACGCACCTGTATTCGGATGCACGCGCATGTACCAGGGGCTACATAGTAGCCCCACCATTAGACTCCCATGGCTAAACGAAAGTGTTACAGCTATATAGTCTGGTTGCCTAGTTCCGCGTGCGATCACCTCCTTAACGGATCAAGATGTTGGATCAAGTGTGATTATACATATTTTTCGCGAACACCCCCGCATTGTATGCATGGGGGCTGAAGCCAACGACTGCTATCTTTCGGACTACCTATACATCTAAAAATGGCCGTACAGGGGATACAATCATATTTTCCGGCAAAAAGTATAAATATAGCCTTGTATTCAAAATACACATTGTTTTTTAAAACGATTCGACTTATCACTCGAACAAGACATTTTTCGAGCACTGCGCCTCTATTAGGCGGGCACCTTCTGTGACTTGCGACAAGTAGTGCTCAGCCGGATATTGGCCTCCCGCCGGATCCTGGGTCGCTATTACAGTGACCTCCATATCCGTCCAATAGGCTTTAACGCGGGCTAGAGCCATCCGCACACCTTCTATGCACGCCGACCTCCTCATGGCGTCAATCCGAGACACGGCTCCAAGGAATTGCTGCACCAAACCAAAATAGTTGTCCGGCTTAGGCCCCTTTGGCCAAAGATGGTCTATTACAGACCGCATTGCAAGACCGAACATCCTGTGGAGCTCCGCCATAGCAGCCACCTTCTCATTCAGCGGCAGCAGGCGAGTGGGAGCATTGAACTGCGACCAGAAAAGCTTCTCCACTTCTTCATCGCCTTGACCCTCGAAGAACTTGACAGCGTCAGCTGTACTATTTGCCAAGTCCGCATATGTGTCTGCACGACTCAAGCGCCCAGCCAGAGGAGCATACTTCGGATCCAAGAACTTCGTCTGCAGCAAGTATGAGCCCCCAGCCACGATTTTGTCGGCCTGTTGGAGCTCCTCCCGCATACTGTGGATCTCGGTCCGCATCTCCTTGGCGGCATTCTGCGCCTTGTCCAGCTCGGCCGAACTAGCCTTATTCTCCTTTTCAAGGAGTGTGTACCGGTCGGCGGCATTTTTTAACTCCCCAGCCATTTTGGCTATCTTTTCTTCGCTTCGGTGATGAGCAGCCTGTTCGGCTCTCAATTCTTCGGCCGCCTTTAGGGCAACCGCATTGCTAGCCCGAGCTTGTTCCTTGGCTTGAGCAAGTTCTGCCCTCAGGGCCTCCATGGCAGCAGCACCATCTGCAGTGCAAACACATTGCATTAATATTATGCACCTCTTGCATTTTCCTATACATCATAATAAGGGAATCCGAGCACATACCCTGTGACTCCTCCAGCCGTTTATTTACCAGCGTGATATCGGCATCAATGGATCCGATCTGCCTCCTTAGTTTGGCAACTTCAACAGACTGGTCGGCTGCCAGATCCTTTTATACCTGCGCACATGTACGGTGCAGCCATTAGTATATGATCCCCTGTTTGCCGCCTATGGCGGGCAACCAGAGTCTCAGGGGCTACTATCTATAGGGAGCACACCTAGTGCGCGCTTCATAACCAAAAAATTGTGCATTTTCACTATATACCTCAAAGCCTTTGAGCAGGCTTGTAAATGCCTCATTCAAACCGCTGGTGGCGGATGAAATCTTCGTGAGCACTGTGCTCATTAAAGAACGGTGCTCCTATGAGAGCGAGGCTCTCTCCAGAAGGCCCGTCAGTATGTCCGGCCGGACACTAAACTATGCCGGATCCTTCTCATCACCCCCGTGGGAGCCAAACGCTCCGGGCTCAGGGTGACTGACGTGTTTGCTGCCAGCTTTGGCAGATCCGGACTCCTCCGTGACAACACCTCCGTGTCGCCCGCTTCCTGAGGCGGAGAGATGGGTGGAGTCTCACTCTCCATCATCTCCGGACGAAGGTCCCCCGAAGACGAACTCTCTTGAGAAGAACTGCTCGCCGGACTACAAAAGACGAAGTCCTGGTTATGGATCTCAGAGTAACATCGCACCTTCAAATTAATGAATAACTTACAGCTCGGTGGAGGGCTGGCCCGTTGGTGGGCACGATGTGGTGAGGGTGCCCATCCCGGCAGAGCCCCTTGGTGATGCTTTCTTCCCTTGCTTGGGCGTCTCCGCCTCCAAATCTTCGGAGGCGGCCCTCTTCTTCCCGCGTGGGGAGGAGGCTTTGACCTCCCCTTCCGGTTATCCTCCATAGGAGGGTTAGCGATTTCCCCGGTCTGGATGCGCAGCGCGTGAAGTTCGGCTTCACTGCCCTTTCCTTCGCCTTTCCCTGAAGGGATTTTGCTGAGCGCCCGGTCCAGCATCTTTGCAATGGTTGGACTAGGCGAGCCTTCAGGGAGTGGTGCCGGACACCTGATTCTCTTCGCCTCGTCGAGCCATTCCTGGCCGCGAAGGGATTGTTAGAATAATAGTTATGATAAATATAAATGAAGTGTCCGGCTTTAAGGTTACTTACTTGGGCATCTAGGCGATTGCAGCTTAGGTCCGCATCCTCGGTGGTGTCCGGACACTTTACTTGTGGTCCGAAGAATAATTTACACATTCCTTTGAGCCTCAGGCCAAAGAAGTGCTTAATAGTCCGCGGACCCTCCAGATTAAACTCCCACATCCGGAGAGGTCGACGTTTGCATGGCAACATCCGCCGGACTAGCATCACTTGCATTATGCTGACAAGATTTATGTCCCTCTCAATAAGCTCCCGGATACGATTCTGCAATTCTGGTACATCACCAGCGGGCCCATAATTCCATCCTACGTCGGTCCAAGACGCTAACTGTGACGGAGGGCCTGAGCGGAACTCAGGGGGAGCTACCCACTTTGTGCCTCTAGGAGCTGTGACATAAAACCACCTCCGTTGCCACACATCAAATACCTCCGAAAAGGAACCCTCTGGCCAATGGGCATCGGCGTTCTTGCTTATTATAGCACCTCCGCACTCTGCATGTCGCCCCTCGATCATCTTCGGCTTCACATTGAAGGTCTTGAGCCATAAGCAGAAGTGTGGGTTGACATGGAGAAAGGCCTCGCACATGATAATGAATGATGAGATATGGAGGACGGCGTCTGGAGCCAGATCATGGAAATCCAAGCCATAGTAGAACATGAGCCCCCTCACAAAGGGGTCGAGGGTGAGGCCTAGGCCTCAGAGGAAGTGAGGGACCAACACGACGCTCTCGTTGGGCTCCGGCGTGGGGATAACTTGCCCTGGAGCAGGAAGCTTGTGCTGGATATCGGTGCTCAGGTATTCGACCTCCCTAAGGTTCATAATGTCCTCCTCTTAAATCGAGGAGGCCGCCCACCGGCCTGTTGCGTCGGATCCGGACATACTGGGGGATCTGGGGTGTTGGAGCTTAGGTTTTGAGTGCTGGAGCTCGAAGTGCGAGAAGGGGCAGGAGAGGTGGAGAAGAGGCGTAGGCCTTGACCCCTTTAGAAAAGGGATGAATACCAAGAGTCCTCAGTGTGACCGCTTGAGACTTATCTAAAATACACGGAACCATACCAACGGTCGCCATGGGGTCACATATGCCCACATTGATGAAGATCCCGTATTAAGAGGAACACGATATCTGCTTTGGCAGGACGTGCCAATAAAACCGCCTCGCAACGCGAGTTGAGGTGGAGCAGGAGACGCCGGTCCATGTTGGACCAGGCCACAATGCAAGGGCACGACGTATAAAATTGCCAACAGAACAGATTTATGTTGTGTTCCCTACTACGGTGTGTGAAGATCATCTTGCAGATCCGGACACGGTCTACGTGTTCGATAATAACCTTGGAGTATTTGGAAGGAGGAACCCACCTTGCAATGCCGAAGACAAGACTGCACGACGAACTCATCGTCATTGAAGCCTAATTCAGGGGCTACTGAGGAAGTCCTAGATAAGGGGGTATCCGGATAGTCGGACTATATACATCATCCGGACTATAGAAGCGTCAAGACACAAGACTCAAGTCTTTGGCTCGTGTCTGGATGGGACTCTTCTTTGCGTGGAAGACAAGCTTGGCGATCCGGATATTATGTTTCCTTCCTTGTAACCGACTCCATGTAAACCCTAGCTCTCCGGTGTCTATATAAACCGGAGAGCATGGTCCTTAGAAGGCCGATCACAATTACAATCTTACCATCATAGGCTAGCTCTTAGGGTTTAGCCTCTACGATATTGTGGTAGATCTACTCTTGTACTACTCATATCTTCAATATTAATCAAGCAGGAAGTAGGGTTTTACCTCCGTCGAGAGGGCCCGAACCTGGGTAAACATTGTGTCCCTTGCTTCCTGTTACCATCAGCCTAAGACGCACAGATCGGGACCCCCTACCCGATATCCGCCGGTTTTGACACCGACACCTGCCATTCGTGCCGACCCCCAGATCTTGGAGGAGCACATTGCCATTTTCTGGCTGCGTCAGTTAAGCATGCTCGGTTTACCCGTTGCGTTTGCTGCTCCTGCCTTTCCTTAACAAATTCTAGTGAATTGTGCTATCTAATTTTACCATGCAATCTGTTGCTCATGTGTGTATGTTATATATGTCGTGCAGTGTGGTGCTCACTTATTAACTGTTTGGTTAATTAGTTGTCATCTTTAGTTAACTATTTGGTTCAATTCTGCAAATGTGATGTTCAATTCTTTAGGCTGCAATTTTGTATTGTCTTCCATGTGAGAAATAAATCGAATTTATCTTTACAAAATACATGAGAAACGAATACAATTGCTATATTTCCAAGTTGTCAAGCATGCTTGGTTTGGTTATACATTGTGCAATGTGGTGCTCAGTTAACGTTTGGTTCATTTGTGTTGTGGTGTTTAGTTAATAGTTTGTTTCAATTCTGCAATGCGATGTTCAATAGTTGTGGGTGCATTCTGTTATTGTATACCATATGAGAAGTAAATCGAATTTGGATGTACGAAATACATGAGAAACAAATAAAATTGCTATATTTCCAAGTTGTTAAGCATGCTTAGTTTGGTCAACTGTCTGATCTTCTATTAGGAGTATGTTATATTGTGCAATGTGGTGCTCAGTTAATGTTTGGTTCATTTGTTGTGGTGTTTAGTTAACTGCTTGGTTCAATTCTGCAATGCAATGTCCAATTGTCGTGGAATTTTTGTATTGTTGTGCATGTCAGGAATAAATCGAATTTGGCTGCACTTAATACATGAGAAACATATACAAGTGCTATATTTCCTAGTTCTTAATCATGCTTAGTTTGGATAAATGGGTTTTCCATGTGGCTTGAATTAATCTAATGAATCTGTAATGTGCTTATTTTTCATCAACATATTTTACTGATAGCATGCAAACCCTTACTTAACCTGATGACTAACTACCTTATATGTGTTGCAGGGAAACAATGGGAAGCACTGAGGTTTCCAATCGAGGTTAGCACGTGCATGGTCCGTTGTCTAATAGCACATTATTTTGCAATTGCAGGAACTATTCTAATATTTAGGTTTTTAACAATTTGGTCTTGCACATGTAGGTCCTGCTGTCAGAGGTTTTGACCCACTGTTCGACCCTTTTTGCATATGGGGAAATGAGTTATCCATGAATATCAATCAAGTCAAGAAACTCAACAAGATTGTTAGGATAAAGAAATTAGCTACAAAAAACAACAAGATCTTTGTCTGCACAATGAAGAAGACATCAGTTCACTACAAGATGGTACTAACTATTATACCTTGCCTTTTTTATTCCTTTGCCCCATTTCCAATATAGAGAAGATATTTATACACATCCTTGTTTTCAGGCCTTTCCAAAGCAGTTCACTGATGATTACCTCTCAAACTACCTCTATGGTCAAGAGGTGAGGAAGGTTTTCATACAACACTCACGGTTCAATATTGAAGTGTTCCTGAAGAGGACGAAGGGTGGACGGTCAATCATCCATAGGCACTGGCCTAAAGTTGCAAAGATCTTCAACATGAATGAAGGCTCAATATTTGCCTTCCGCTTCGGCAGTTTTCTAGATGAGATGCATCTGTCTATGTACTGTCTATGATGCTAATTTCGAAAGGTTTTAGATGTTGCATCTGAAATTTGGTGCTGGTGCAGTTGTGTAATCGGGTACCTGAGTGTTGAAGCTATATCATGTTGTACTCTGGTGTATTTCAATTATGACATCCTGCTTCCTTAATATGGAAATGAAATATATCATGTGCTTAATATGAATGTCAATTAGATTAATAAATGTATTATTAATAATATGGTGATTAGCCTGCTAATGGTGAATTAGCCTGCCCATTGGGTTTTGCTATTGCAAACGGTTATTGAGAAAATACCGTGGGCGATGGCCTCAGGCAACACACACAGATTCTAGGAATAAACCGTGTTGGATCAATGAACAATCACACACGACATTCTCTTCAAACTATTTGCGTTAGGCCACCTTGCGCAAACGTTTACCACTACGCATCGTGTGTGATGCATTCAATAACGCAAACGATAAAATTGTTAATATCATGTGCGATGGCAACGCCATCACAAATGATTTAACGGGGAAAATTGTGTGTGATGTACCTGTGAACGGGAACGTTTTCCTTGGAGCGACTGTGTGGGGTGTATATACAAACCGACACGTTTAGCATGGACTGACTGTGTGGGATGTACTTACGACCGAAAATGATTTCGCCTGTATAATTGTATTTTTTAGCACTATTATACGTATAACCATATTTGCTCGCTCGTCGGTCGCACACGACCTCATTTTGCCAAGCATGTGTGCCAGGAAGGCATATCCCCGATGGTTTCTGGGTCGTGTGGGAAGGACCCCCCCCCTATCACAGTCACTCATTAGGTGACAGTTCAGAACACTATTGCAGAAAGGGGTAAAAAACCGTTTGTATAGCACCTCGCTGTACCAGTGCTTGTTCACCAAGGTGGTGAAGTCAGCAAAGTCATGCACCAGGAGCGCAAGCTTGATATCAGGGTGAAGTCCATCATGAACAGTAGCAATGTCTTCTTCAGCATAGCAGAACAAGTCAAGAAACTCCCGCTGATAAGCATCCATGGTCTTCTTGCCCTGAGTGGGGTTGCGAAACTCTCGCTTCTTCCTGTCCATGATCCCCTAAGGAATGAAGCAGGAACAAAGGCAGCTTGGAAATCCGGCCAAGTGATGATTGTTCCAACCGGTTGTGTATGCCTGTGACTGTCCTACCATTGAGCAGCGGGGCCCTTGAGGAAAAAGGATGCGAACGCGACACAGCTAGCAGGGGCAACGTCAGCAGACTCCATCTTATAGGTGATGTCGTGGAGCCAGTCATCAGCATAAAGGGGCTGAGTTGATCTGCGGTAGATGGTAGGGTTGAGGCGCATGAAATCTTGTAGAGTTACTAGGGCTGGCCGCTGATTCATATTGGGGCGCAGAAACTGAGCCATGACTCCTTCCATGAACTGGCGATTCAGCTCAAACTACTATATCGTTCCAGCCATATATTCGGGGTGGTGGTGGATTGTTTGCACCACAGCCATGATCAGCGGGTCTAACCATCCTGCTAGAAGGTAACATGGGTAGTTTAGCAAAAAATAATTTCATAGATATGGAATCATTCATGAGGTAACATGCACAAAGAAGGAAGTGCGATAGATACATCATAATAATCAATGAATATATATATATATATATATATATATATATATATATATATCCATGCGCAGAGTTGGATACAAACGGGCAACATGAGTTTGGAAACCCACGCAGCTAGACAACTAGGCGGCACACAGGCACGCGGTGGAGGGATACAACAATGACACATAGAAAAGGCTACATCAATGTCGAAGAAAGCCACTGGAGCGAGGAGTCTGCAAGGGATAATGCAGGGTGTCCTCGATAAAAGTGTCATGTGGTCCGTGAACATTGTGAAGCAGAACCTGGCCCCCAATTCGAGAAAGGGGTAGTACAAACCTCCGGGTGGATGAGATCACGAGGACCTACTGTTAGAGTTACTAAAATCATTTAACCTGAGTAGAAGAGAGATCAGAGTCCCAGACTAAAGATCGAGGAATAAAATATCATAATACCACCCAATTGTGATGTGGGACTGTAATCCACACAACAATGTTAGTAAAAGTTTTCCAAAGACTAGACTCGACTTCGGCCAAGGAGTTGGAAAGCGGGCTACCTACATACATTCAGCTCTGATACCAGCTTGTGACACCCCGACTTAATCATGCACTAATCATACACGCAAATGTGCATGATCAAGAGACTCACGGAAGATATCACAACACAACTCTAGACACAAATTAAAATCATACAAGCTTTATATTACAAGCCAGGGCCTCAAGGGCTTGAATAGATAAGCTCGAATACAAAGGAGTGAGCGGAAGCAATAATATCTGAGTAGAAACATAAGTAAACAAGTCTGCCTTAGGAAGGCTAGCACATACAATAGCATGGATCGAAAAGGCAAGGCCTCCTGTCTGGGAGCCTCCTAACTACTCCTGGTCATCAGCGGTGTCCATGTAGTATTAGGCACCCTCGGGGTAGTAGTAGTCGTTTATAGTGGCATTTGGCTCCTGGGATCTGTCATCTTATCGCAGCAATCGGGTATAGGGGAAAGAAGTAGCAAAGCAACCGTAGTAGTCATCCAAAGTACCTGCAACACTTACATCGGAACTATGCTAAGTACGCATCGGTATCAAAATAAATGGGGCTATGTCTTTGGATTGAACTACAAAAATGCCAGAAGAGAAGGGAAAGCCTAGCATCCTCAAGCATCTTGCAGCATTAGAAGAGTGCAGATTAGCTTAATATAAGGTAGTACTAAGTTTTAGTAACGCCCAGGGATCCCTCCCTGCGAGAAAGCAATCCCGGAGCCATCATATCCATTTCATGCCTCGTGCATCCAGTTCTAGTTGTATCGAGCAGGACACAACTCTGGGCGTCCGTTACTGTGGACACGACTATTCGAATAGATTAAACTTCCCTGTAGGGGTGCACAAACTTACCCAACATGCTCGATTAACTCTGGCCAGGCACACCATCTGATCATACACAACTTCGGCTGATCGACACATTGTAGTTCTACCTAGGCTCAACAGAGAGGCCAGCATGCCGGTCTACATCCTAAGCACGCAGGGGTCTTGGTCCCATCTCCGTTTGCACTCTTGCATGTTGCATGCATGGTCGGGATCAGTTCTGGCTACCTCCTTATATAAGGTAGGTGCTTACGCGGGCCACTTGGGCGCGTGCCACTCAATCACTAACGTCCGAAGAGATTTTGAAGAAACGTACGATGCAGAGTGCCCATGTTATTCCCTTGTGGTGGTCTTTGCAAAAAGGCCAAAGGCCTACTCGGATCACATATCTAGACCATTAGTGTCTTGGGAGCGTGCGGTAACGATCAATGATCCACGTTATGTGGTCATGTTGCCCCGTCTCACAGACTTACGGCAAGGGCTAAGAATGCCCAGTCGTGTCGCGTAGAAATCTCGCAGGTATCCTCTAGATCAAACCAACTCCACATCACACCCTAACGGTCAACCTGACTTCACATTTCTCTTGAGGGAACACCTCGGGGCCGACTCGACTTTCTCATGGTTCTGGGGCAAAGTCAAAGTAACCATGTGTCCATAACACCAAGTGGGGATCCGAGGAATTACCCTTGATGGATTCCACTTGATGTTACCGTCAAGGTGAACTTGGAGGAATCACCCTTGAGGGTTCACTCTTGATGTGCTCCACGACACAGTAACTATCGGGATTGGTGAAGGAGGAACCACCCTCCATAGACCATGACCGATTAACTACACTAAAGAGATCTCATCAGAAGTGCTATGCGAGGTATCACCCTCAGCACTTGATAGTAACTCTGTAGAGTCGTACAACTAAGGGGGAGTGAGGTGAAGTGTCGGGCTCTAGACGTCGATCACATTGATCGAGTCATCGGTCATAAAACGGAGGCAACTAGGACAAGGTGAGGGGTCACTGGTGAATCACTAACTAACCTATACTAAGAAGATAGGATAAGTAGGTAAGGTACAAAAGCAGGTTACAAAAGTAAGCTATGCATTAGAATAGAGTGATAAAATACAGAAGCAAAATTTAATGCAAGTACGAGAGAGAAGGAACTGGGCGATATATCTCGGCATTCTGGGAACGGGGGTCCCCAGACTTGCCTGCCTACGGCCTGCGGCGTGGCTCAAGGGGCGGCCCAGCATGGCCCATCTTCACCAGCACGAGCTCAAGACCCTCGCGAGGGGCCAAGCCTCGCGGGGCGGACGACAGGAAGCTTCCTCAGGCATGGCCTCGTCAGGCTGGCTCGCGAGGAGGCGGAGAGATCAAGGCGGGGTACCTCATGAGGTGCGAATGACGCAAGCCATGACGACCAAAGCCAGGCAGGCGCCGGCCTGCGCAGAGTCCATGTTTCCTCTTTGGTGTATAGGGAGCAAGCGCAGGCTAGAGCATTAGGTAAAGGCGGCCATTTCGGTGCAACAAGACCAAGACCAGCAAAACGGCAGGATGGAGGTCATCGTGGAGCCCAAGCTGGCATCACCACCAGAGCCTTTGGCAGGCGAGGACCAACTTTAGTCAGGATAAGTGTACTAGATGTTCCCCTTCAAAATGGCCAATTGTTGGCGCCCTTCCCGCTCAATATTTGGGAAGAGGCCCAGGGCCCTTGCCTATAAATAGGACTAGCCACTCTCAAGGCAAGGGACGAATCGAACGCTAGCCAGAACCACCGGCTAGAGCGACTGAACTCCCTCTAGCAGTTCATCGCACCAGTCAAGAACAGACCCTCGCGAGGCTGTTCTTCCTTGTATTGTTCATCATCGGCCCAAGAGGCAATCCACCACACCACACACTGGAGTAGGGTATTACACCACAATGGTGGCCTAAACCAGTATAAACCCTGTGTCTCTTGTGTTGTTCCTTTCATAGTTTAGATCCTAGCGAGGCGGTGAGGTGCAGGTAGGTAGAGGGCGAAATCTCCGCGTGCACCCTAGTGTTCGAATCTAGAGGGTCTGCCGGAACCCGAAATCCGACGTTTGGTGCGCCAGGTAGGGGTGCACCGGAATTCGTCTTTCGCCGCCCTGTTCTTCATCGACCATCGCATCCATGTCAGACGCTCGTTGGGCCCGCGCCGAGCGCCGTGCCGCTCTCGCTTCCTGCGTCGCCCAGACGGCCCACGTCGGTGGCCGCCCCCGCCATTCCCCGTCGCCTGCCGACAACGCCGCCACCGGCCTGGTGGGGAACAAGCAGCAAGCATCGTCCCAGCACCCATCCATGAGGCGAGACGGCCGCACTGCTACTCCCTCGCTCGCCCCAGCTGGTTCTTCGTCCCGCGCGCCCCGCGCGGCCATGGAGGCTCAAGCTGCGCTCATCACGGCAAACGAGCTCCTGCACTACCGCCAAGTCGACGACGTCTACGAAGAGTGGCTCAACCGCGTCGCCGAGCTCGTCCGCACCGCAGGGGGCTCCCCTGCGCCGTCCTTCTCGCTGCACCGCGCCCCGCCCCGCGCGGGCGATGAAGCTCCGGGGGCGCCTCAGCCGCCTCCCCCTCAAGAAGGCGCCCTCGCCCCAAGGCGCGTGGCACCTGGGCTGAACCCGCTTCGTCCGGTGCCAGCGCGGCAAGAGCGGAGCTGCCAAGAGGTCCCTCGCCCCCAAGAAGTTGCCCGAGTGCTCCCTGCGCCAGCACGCCAAGACCCCGCGCTGCTCCCAGCTGCAGCGCATGGGGACCCGCAAGACCAAGCTCCTCGTCACCAAAGGCCTCCCGTGGCCACAGCAGGCTGCCTCGCCTTCACCACCGAGTTGCACAGCGTCGCGTGGCCCTGCAAGTTCAAGCCAGACCTGCCTCCTCGCTATGACGGCACGGCCGACCCTGCGGAGTTCCTCCAGCTCTATGAGCTGGGCATCGAAGCTGCCAACGGGGATGAAAAGGTCATGGAAAACTAGTTTCCCATGGCACTCAAGGATGGGGCCCGCACCTGGCTCCTGAACCTGGCTCCTGGCACGATCTCCTCCTGGGACGAGATGCGCACCCGTATCATCGCCAACTTCCAAGGTACTCGCGACCGGCCGCCTGCCGTGAGCGACATGTAACGCCCCGGATACAACTTTCCATATTCGTAACTCCAACTCTTGCCATTTCCGGCTATGTGATATATTATTTTCTCTGTGCTTGGGTTTATGTCTTTCGTTTTGCATTTTGTTCATGTCATGCATTTCATCATCGCATCATTTGCATTGCGTCGGCACCCATTGTTGTCATTGTTTTTAAAACTTGCATTCGCTCATAGTTGCCGCATCCCCCCTTGCCTTCGTTATCCCTTTCGAGAGCAACCGTTCATTTGTTGTCTGACCGTTTGAGCCTCTCTGCACAGCCACCGACCACCTCCGCAACCTAGTCCGTAAACTTCTCCCGGACCCGACCCGGGCTGTCATGACCGTTGGGTCCGGATCATCCCCAAACATCTATAAAATATCTCCAGTTTCTTATTTGGGCCACCTAACCTATTTTTCTCGACCGCCCGATTTTGATCGGACGGATCGCGTTAACCCTACCTTAATCCCCTACCTATATAAATATAGTCCAACCTTAGACCAATCCCTAAAATCTAGCCCCCTTGTCCCATCCATCTCCTCCTACCCGCCGCCGCCACTCTCTCATTGGGATCCTCCAAGATCCCCTCCTCACCAACCCATAGCTGCGCCACTCCTCCTCGCTTTCAGCGCCGCACGCATGCCTCCCCTGCATCCTCTCGACCCTGCAGCATCTTCTCCTCCACCGCAGCCAGCCACCTCCCGCAGCCTCCCGTGGTGCTCGATCCATTTTGGATCGAGGAAACACCCACGATCGAGCCCCATGGCGAGCCCCTCCTTCCTACCTTTGCCTGAGCACCTCCTGTTTCTCCTCGTTGCCGTGCCCAGACTCATCTCCCGCCTTGCACGCCACCAACTCCGTCCCGAACGCCCGCGGAAGCTCCTCCGCCCTGGACGCCAGGTCCCAGGGCCGTGCCTCTCCTCCTCCTCACCCCGTTTCCCCTGGTTCTCTCCCTCTAATCCCCGCGCCGTTTTCGCCTGTAGGAACCGGCCCGCCATGGAGTTTGTCAGCCGCCTCCACCACTTCTGCACCCGAATCTGCACCACGCTGCCTCAATCCCCTTCGGCAGATGCCGTCGCCGCCGGCCTCCTGCCGTCGCCCGGATCCAGTGCCCCTCCGCCCGTCTGAGCTCCGGCTGGCCACCAGTAGGCCATGCCCCTCGCCTCTGCCCTTCTCCTTCCTTCCTCCTCTACTCTTCTCTCTCCCTCACATCACGACCCCTCTCTCTTCAGGTCGAACAGGAAGCCGTCATGGGCGCCCCGCTGCCACGAGGAATCGATGGCTCCGGCCCTCCTCCAGTCGTCTTCAACCCCAGGTGCCGCCAAGTCCCTCGCTGTCGTCGACCCGCCGGAGTCCCTGCGTCCCCTGCATCACGTCATCCTGCTTCGTCTCGCTGCAGGTGGAGCAGGGAGCCAGCGCCCGTTGACCGCGTCGCTGGCTCCAGATCGACCTCCCGCGCCTGGGCCACCTCCCCTTCGCCTGTTGGTCAAGGCCCAGCCGTGCTAAGATCCGGCCTGCCTGGCCTCCTGCTCCACCGACTGGGCTTAGCCCATGGTGAGCCACCCCAAGCCCAGCTCCCCAGCAGATTTCGGCCCGGTCTGTTTTTTCTACAGATCTGCGATTTTAGCTATTATCCGAGGTTTAACAGTTTTATAGAAATGCCCCTGTTTTAAACTGCTAATAACTATTTAACCATGCATCCAAATAAAACATGTCATATATGTAACATGCTTAGAATTTCATCTAGTTTCACTATATCCCATTTTCATCCATGTTTAAAATGTTTAAATTGCTGTTTGCATTAATTTGCTCAAATGCCATGCTAAGATGATTTATTTCATAACTAAATAACCGTAGCTCCGAATTTAATAAACTTTATATGTAAATGGGGTGGAAAATGCTTAGTTTAACATGGTGGACTTTGTTTTACTGTTTAACAACTCTAAAATTGTGTTTAGAGCAGAACAGTACCAAATTCATAATTTGCATATGGGGATTTTCCGGAATTGTTGTTTGTTGTTCCGGCCTCATTTAAACTTGCCTAGATAGGTAGTTTAATTATGCTTCACCCCTTGCCATGTTTAATAACATTTAATATTGTTGAGTAGTTTAAATGGGAGAGAACTAAATAATTGTTGTGAAGTTTCGTCAATATACAACTCGTTGCATATTGAGCTCCACTAAACTTGTAGTATTGTTTGTTGCACTTTGCCATGCCATGCCTCTTTAAACCGGACATGCATCATACTTGTTTGTGCATCATGCCATGTTTATGCTTGTGCATTTACCTTGTTGTTTGTTTCTTTCCGCTGTTGCTTCTTAGTTCCGGTAATGTTGCGATTATGAGGATTCGTTCGACTACTCCCGTTCGTCTTCTTCATGGACTCATTCTTCTTCCTTGTGGGATTTCAGGCAACATGACCGCTACCCTGGATCTCACTACTATCATTGCTATGCTAGTTGCTTCGTTCTATAGCTATGTTGCGCTACCTATCACTTGCTCTTCAAGCCTCCCAAATTGCCATGTCAGCCTCTAACCTTTACACCCTTCCTAGCAAACCGTTGCTTGGCTATGTTACCACTTTGCTCAGCCCTCTTATAGCGTTGCTAGTTGCAGGTGAACTTGAAGATTGCTCCATGGTGGACAGGATTATGTTGGGATATCACAATATCTCTTATTTAATTAATGCATCTATATACTTGGTAAAGGGTGGAAGACTCGGCCTTATGCCTGGTGTTTTGTTCCACTCTTGCGGCCCTAGTTTCCGTCATACCGGTGTTATGTTCCCGGATTTTGCGTTCCTTACGCGGTTGGGTGATTTATGGGACCCCCTTGACAGTTCGCTTTGAATAAAACTCCTCCAGCAAGGCCCAACCTTGGTTTTACCATTTGCCTCACCTAGCC
>NC_041383.1:514388676-514428831 GCF_002162155.2 Triticum dicoccoides
CCAGTGCTCCTTCGAGTGTTGGTCCGAACTGAGCTGCCTACGGGGCCACCTCGGGGAAACTCGAAGTCTGGTTTTACTCGTAGCTAGTCTCATCCGGTGTTGCCCTAAGAATGAGATATGTGCAGCTCCTATCGGGATTTGTCGGTGCATCGGACGGCTTTGCTGGTCTTGTTTTACCATTGTCGAAATGTCTTGTAAACCGGGATTCCGAGTCTAATCGGGTCTTCCCGGGAGAAGGTATATCCTTCGTTGATCGCGAGAGCTTATCATGGGCTAAGTTGGGACACCCCTGCAGGGTATAAACTTTCGAAAGCCGTGCCCGCGGTTATGTGGCAGATGGGAATTTGTTAATGTCCGGTTGTAGATAACTTGACACCAGATCCAAATTAAAACGCATCAACCGCGTGTGTAGCCGTGATGGTCTCTTTTCGGCAGAGTCCGGGAAGTGAACACAGTTTTTGGGTTATGTTTGACGTAAGTAGGAGTTTAGGATCACTTCTTGATCATTGCTAGCTTCACGAATGTTCTGTTTGCTCTCCTCTCGCTCTTATTTGTGTATGTTAGCCACCATATATGCTTAGTCGCTGTTGCAAACTCACCACTTTACCCCTTCCTTTCCCATTAAGCTTTGCTAGTCTTGATACCCATGGTAATGGGATTGCTGAGTCCTCGTGGCTCACTGATTACTACAACTACAGTTGCAGGTATAGGTTATGCGATGATCTTGACGTGAGAGCGATGTTTGCTTGTTTTGGAGTTCTTCTTCTGCTTCTTCTTTGATCAGGGGATAGGTTCCAGGTCAGCAGCCTGGGCTAGCAGGGTGGATGTCGTTTGAGTTTCTGTTTGTGTTTCATCCGTAGTCGGATGATGCTCTTATGTTTTGTGATGTTGTATTCGTGTGGCATTGTATGCCTCTTGTATGTATCCCCATCTATTATGTAACATTGATGTAATGATTTCCACCTTGCAAAAGCGTCTTCAAGATGCGCTTCTATCCTTGATGGGACCTTCGAGTTCCTTTAGGATAGGGTCGCATCTTGGGCGTGACAAGTTGGTAATCATAGCCTCGACCGACCATAGGAGCGCCCTTGATTGTTGGCCGTTGTTGAGTCTAGAAGAAAACTATATTGAGTCTTAGGATTATATGTATCGGAGAGTAGGATTCTTTTTACTCCTCAGCCCCCTTCGTCGCTCTGGTGAGGACTCTCGACGTAGATGTTTTGTCTTTCCTCTCCTCAATTTTTCACAAAAAAAAAATTTAGGATCATGTGGGTATCTCGGAATCGTTCCGATGGTTTTGTGATGAGAACATTGTTCTTGGTGCCTCCTGTCTTTTATGTGGCAGTGACCTGGGGAGTTGAGATCCGAGGTGTTGTCGTCACAATTTTATCGTTGCAGTTCTGGAATACCTGAGTTTTGCCGACATCGAATATCTCTTTTATGCAATTGTTGGTGAGATAACCTCGACGCCACCCAGTACTGGGGCTGGAGTTCGGGAGCATTGCCATAGCTCGTATAACGGATGCTTTTCGAAGGTTCAGGTACACAATTTCCGGAGTTTTCTTGGTTATGTGTTGATAGATGGATACAGCTGGATGTAGGGATTGTTAGTTTGGGTGAGATATATTGCTTCCCCTGTATCCCCAACACCAGATTGCATAACCAGAAAGTTTCGGGAGTTTATAGGTGGGAATTCCAGTAGCTCCTAGAATATCTTTTCGACAGATGCATGATATGGGATTGGGTAAATCTCTATCATATGTATTTGTTCTGGCTTATTCTGCAAGCCAAATCCTTTGTTTTGTTTTATTTGTGGTATTCGAGTTGCTTCAATGTCAAGTGTTGATTCCATACCTTTCAAGCGGTGTTCTCATATTTCTATGGGAGTACTAATCCTTTTGATCACCGAGATTGTCATGTCAATTGTTTCCAACCGGTGTGCTTCTCTTCAGGTGGATCCTATCATTTCAACATCCGCAAGATCAACTCTAAGTTTTCTCACTGGTGTTTGTTTCATCCATCCCAAGTTGCCTTTGTTTTCCTGCCCTCCCACCCTCTTCTACAAGGACTCGTATATTTTAATCAAGTATCCATTTATTCATGTGAAGTATCTTCACTCTTTTCAATCAATGTTCTTATCCGGTGATTCTCACGAAGATACTAATGGAGCTTCAAGTTCATCATTCTTCATTCTCGTATTCTTCTCCGGTGGATTTAATTCAAGCTTTCAGTGTGGATCATATCCTTTCCTCGTTTCAAATGTTTTTCCATGTCAGTGCACCTCTTAATTGTTCACCTCTTTCTATTCTTATCCGGAGTGCTCAATATATCTCAGAAGAATCATGTTTCCATTCTTAATCTGTTCAGTTACTTCAAGGTTTTTTCTCTCATTCAAGCCATTTAATTCAACCGGTGCAACCCTCCCTTTCAATCAATTGTTCAACGGTGTATCTTTTAGTGGGCCCTAACCCACAGGTCTTTTTCTAGGATCTTACCTGACTCTTCTAATTTTCCCGGAATTTTTCTCAAATTCTTTTGCAAGTTTGACGTAAGAATGAATTCTCATCAGTCATATTCCTTCTCCAAGATCGCTTTCAAATTCTTTTCATCATTGGTTCATCATTTATATTCTTCTTTGTTCCAGAGTGTCTCAACAATTCATGGTGGTGTTTCTTGTCGTCATTCTCGGATTTTGAAGACCGAAGAAGAGTTCCTCTTAAATCCTTACCCGTTTTTCCAAAGATGCGTAGTTCAAGCTTGATGCCATCCTCTCATAATTGTTTTTTATTGTGACAATTCTTTTCACCCATCCGAAGCATTTCATGAGTTGTTTCCATTTCTTTCCTCCGAAGGCCATCTTGTCATAATTCTTCGTTCTTAGCATGTAGCTATCGTTCTCGAATTCTTCCGGTGCATCGCTCAAATATCCTCTAATTAGTTCATGATCTCTTCGTTCTCATGTATCTAAATCCCCTCAAGTATCTTCATTTTTTCCAATTCTTCCCGGTGAATCGTGCCTTTGCTACTTTCATTCTCAATTCTTACGGTGGTTCATTCAAGATTTCACTTCCTTCGTTATCATATCAAATATTCGTTGTTTCCAAATCCCACCGGTGGTTCCATCAATACCTTCTCAAGTTTGCGCTATATCTCTCTTAATCCTTTCTACGAGAATAAGTAGTATGCCAAATCCGTTGCTTGTCATCAATTTAAATTGGTGAAGGATAGGCATAATGTAATTCTTATTATTGTTTCATCCAAGTGATCTAGCTTCTTCTTTCCAGAGTTGTTCATCATATCACATTCTCGGTTCGAGATGCTTCATCTTTTGTTTCCGGAGTTCCATTCTCTCAATTAACTCGTCCCGAAGCTCCATCTAAATCATTGCAAGGCTTCACCTTGTGTTCTCAACTTCTCTTTCTTTCTATCATCCTTTTATTACCGGAGTTCTCCATGGAGGCTCTACATGGTGGTTCGTCAAGGATTCTTTTCATTCTTCAAGATTTCTCTTGAAGCTATGATCCGCCAAGCTATACTCTAAAATAAACATGGTGCTAAACACATGTTTTTGTTTTGAGGAGCTCAAGTATTCTTCATCTTGCATTGCAAAGTGCAATTCTTTCTACCTTATCTTTTGAGGTGGTGTTATGTCACTCTTGACAATTTCCTTCATGTTTCATGATTCATATGTTGTCAAGAATGAGATATTTTGAATCCATCATTTTCTCTTCATTCAGGAGATCGTTTCAACCTATTAATCCCTCCATTGGAGTTATCTTGTGTCATATTTCACCTAAAGCCTTCCATTGGGAATGTTGCTATTTGTGGTGCTTATCAATGATCCAAGTTATCTCTTTATCGTCTTTGTGGAAGAAGTTTTCATCTCTTCTTTGATCTTAAACAAGCAATTGTTTTTCGGTAGTGGCAGAATTTTGCCTCAATTTTGAGAAGTTTTCCATAAGCCCACTACAAGCTTACTCGTTTCGTTGTTGGTTTTCCATCAACTCCGTTATAACCTTCTTGGAAGGGTGCTTTCCATGTTCATTTGTGGCAGAAGTTGGCATTTTCTTCTTCATTCTGTTATTCCAACGATCTAGCTTCTATTCTTTCATTCCGGAGTCATTGTGATGCTGCGCTCTTCACCCATCACCTTGTTTTGTCAAGATCATGTTCTTTTCTTGCTTATCCTTTTAACCGGCGTGTCGTGTTTTCATTCGAGTTCTCTCATCTTATCAAGTCTTGCATCTCTTTTCAACCGGAGTGCTGTCCCAAATTGATCTTCCTTGTTTCGTGTTTATCTCATTTCAATCAGAGTGGTTCTAATTCCTTCTTGTCCATTGTACTCGTCATTCATAGCTTTGCAGCCTCCAAGGTTCACATGGTGTTCCTTCTTTCCATTCTCTACTGCAGTGCTCTCAATTGTGTTCAACTCCGTTGTGTTCTTTCTTTCAACTTTTCAACCTCTCAAAGTTCTTTGGTTTCACTCTTTTGTCAAACAAGCAACTTAGTTTACCTCTTATCTTCCTCTTCCTTTTCTCTCCGGTGCCATCCTAGATCTCGGGACGAGATCCTCTCGCAGTGGTGGAGTGTTGTAACGCCCTGGATACAACTTTCCATATTCGTAACTCCAACTCTTGCCATTTCCGGCTATGTGATATATTATTTTCTCCGTGCTTGGGTTTATGTCTTTCGTTTTGCATTTTGTTCATGTCATGCATTTCATCATCGCATCATTTGCATTGCGTCGGCACCCATTGTTGACATTGTTTTTAAAACTTGCATTCGCTCGTAGTTGCCGCATCCCCCCTTGCCTTTGTTATCCCTTTCAAGAGCAACCGTTCATTTGTTATCCGATCGTTTGAGCCTCTCTGCACAGCCACCGACCACCTCCGCAACCTAGTCCGAAAACTTCTCCCGGACCCGACCCGCATTGTCATGACCGTTGGGTCCGGATCATCCCCAAACATCTATAAAATATCTCTGGTTTCTTATTTGTGCCACCTAACCTATTTTTCTCGACCGCCTGATTTCGATCGGACGGATCGCGTTAACCCTGCGTTAATCCCCTACCTATATGAATAGTCCAACCCTAGACCAATCCCTAAAATCTAGCCCCCTTGTCCCATCCATCTCCTCCTACCCGCCGCCACCACTCTCTCATTGGGATCCTCCCAGATCCCTTCCTCACCAACCCACAGCCGTGCCACTCCTCCTCGCTTTCAGCGTCGCCTGCATGCCTCCCCTACATCCTCTCGACCCTGCAGCATCTTCTCCTCCACCGCAGACAGCCACCTCCGCAGCCTCCCGCGGTGCTCGATCCATTTTGGATCGAGGCAACACTCACGATCGAGCCCCATGCCGAGCCCCTCCTTCCTACCTTCGCCTGAGCACCTCCTGTTTCTCCTCATTGCTGTGCCCAGACTCATCTCCCGCCTTGCACGCCACCAACTCCGTCCCGAACGCCCGCGGAAGCTCCTCCGCCATGGACGCTAGGTCCCAGGGCCGTGCCTCTCCTCCTCCTCACCCCGTTTCCCCTGGTTCTCTCCCTCTAATCCCCGCGCCGTTTTCGCCTGTAGGAACCGTCCCGCCATGGAGTTCGTCCGCCGCCTCCGCCACTTCTGCACCCGGATCTGCACCACGCCGCCTCGATCCCCTTCGGCAGCAGCCGTCGCCGCCGGCCTCCTGCCGTCGCCCAGATCCAGTGCCCCTCAGCCCGTCCGAGCTCCGGCGAGCCACCAGCAGGCCGTGCCCCTCGCCTCTGCCCTTCTCCTTCCTTCCTCCTCTGCTCTTCTCTCTCCCTCACATCGCGACCCCTCTCTCTTCAGGTCGAACAGGAAGCCGTCATGGGCGCCCCACTGCCACGAGGAATCGATGGCTCCGGCCCTCCTCCAGTCGTCTTCAACCCTAGGTGCCGCCAAATCCCTCGCTGCCGTCGACCCGCCGGAGTCCCTGCGTCCCCTGCATCGCATCGCCCTGCTTCGTCTCGCTGCAGGTGGAGCAGCGAGCCAGCGCCCGTTGACCGCGTCGCTGGCACCAGATTGACCTCCCGCGCCTGGGCCACCTCCCCTTCGCCTGTTGGTCAAGGCCCAGCCGTGCTAAGATCCGGCCTGCCTGGCCTCCTGCTCCACCGACTGGGCTTAGCCCATGGTGAGCCACCCCAAGCCCAGCTCCCCAGCAGATTTCGGCCCGGTCTGTTTTTTTTACAGATCTGTTATTTTAGCTATTATCCGAGGTTTAACAGTTTTACAGAAATGCCCCTGTTTTAAACTGCTAATAACTATTTAACTATGCATCCAAATAAAACATGTCATATATGTAACATGCTTAGAATTTCATCTAGTTTTACTATATCCCATTTTCATCCATGTTAAGATGATTTATTTCATAACTAAATAACTGTAGCTCCAAATTTAATAAACTTTATATGTAAATGGGGTGGAAAAATGCTTAGTTTAACATGCTGGACTTTGTTTTACTGTTTAACAACTCTCAAATTGTGTTTAGAGTAGAACAGTACCAAATTCATAATTTGCATATGGGGATTTTCCGGAATTGTTGTTTGTTGTTCCGGCCTCATTTAAACTTGCCTAGATAGGTAGTTTAATTATGCTTCACCCCTTGCCATGTTTAATAACATTTAATATTGTTGAGTAGTTTAAACGGGTGAGAACTAAATAATTGTTGTGAAGTTTCGTCAATATGCAACTCATTGCATATTGAGCTCCACTAAACTTGTAGTATTGTTTGTTGCACTTTGCCATGCCATGCCTCTTTAAACCGGACATGCATCATACTTGTTTGTGCATCATGCCATGTTTATGCTTGTGCATTTACCTTGTTGTTTGTTTCTTTCCGGTGTTGCTTCTTAGTTCCGATAATGTTGCGATTATGAGGATTCGTTCGACTACTCCCGTTCGTCTTCTTCATGGACTCGTTCTTCTTCCTTGTGGGATTTCAGGCAACATGACCGCTACCCTGGATCTCACTACTATCATTGCTATGCTAGTTGCTTCGTTCTATAGCTATGTTGCGCTACCTATCACTTGCTCTTCAAGCCTCCCATATTGCCATGTCAGCCTCTAACCTTTACACCCTTCCTAGCAAATCGTTGCTTGGCTATGTTACCGCTTTGCTCAGCCCTCTTATAGCGTTGCTAGTTGTAGGTGAAGTTGAAGATTGCTCCATGGTGGACAGGATTATGTTGGGATATCACAATATCTCTTATTTAATTAATGCATCTATATACTTGGTAAAGGGTGGAAGACTCGGCCTTATGCCTGGTGTTTTGTTCCACTCTTGCCGCCCTAGTTTCCGTCATACTGGATTTTGCGTTCCTTACGCGGTTGGGTGATTTATGGGACCCCCTTGATAGTTCGCTTTGAATAAAACTCCTCCAGCAAGGCCCAACCTTGGTTTTACCATTTACCCTCCCCCCCCCCCGGGCCAGTGCTCCTTCGAGTGTTGGTCCGAACTGAGCTGCCTGCGGGCCACCTCGGGGAAACTCGAAGTCTGGTTTGATTCGTAGCTAGTCTCATCCGGTGTTGCCCTGAGAACGAGATATGTGCAGCTCCTATCAGGATTTGTCGGCGCATCGAGCGGCTTTGCTGGTCTTGTTTTACCATTG
Organism: Triticum dicoccoides; assembly: GCF_002162155.2. Classification (NCBI taxonomy): domain Eukaryota; kingdom Viridiplantae; phylum Streptophyta; class Magnoliopsida; order Poales; family Poaceae; genus Triticum; species Triticum dicoccoides. The sequence goes on from NC_041383.1 coordinate 514,396,301, forward strand.
TCGAAATGTCTTGTAAACCGGGATTCCGAGTCTGATCGGGTCTTCCTGGGAGAAGGTATATCCTTCGTTGATCGCGAGAGCTTATCATGGGCTAAGTTGGGACAACCCTGCAGGGTATAAACTTTCGAAAGTCGTGCCCGCGGTTATGTGGCAGATGGGAATTTGTTAATGTCCGGTTGTAGATAACTTGACACCAGATCCGAATTAAAACGCATCAACCGCGTGTGTAGCCGTGATGGTCTCTTTTTGGCAGAGTCCGGGAAGTGAACACGGTTTTTGGGTTATGTTTGACGTAAGTAGGTGTTCAGGATCACTTCTTGATCATTGCTAGCTTCACGACCGTTCTGTTTGCTCTGTTCTCGCTCTTATTTGCGTATGTTAGCCACCATATATGCTTAGTTGTTGCTGCAAACTCACCACTTTACCCCTTCCTTTCCCATTAAGCTTTGCTAGTCTTGATACCCATGGTAATGGGATTGCTAAGTCCTCGTGGCTCACAGATTACTACAACTACAGTTGCAGGTACAGGTTATGCGATGATCTTGACGCGAGAGTGGTGTTTGCTTGTTTTGGAGTTCTTCTTCTGCTTCTTCTTCGATCAGGGGATAGGTTCCAGGTCGGCAGCCTGGGCTAGCAGGGTGGATGTCGTTTGAGTTTCTGTTTGTGTTTCATCCGTAGTTGGATGATGCTCTTATGTTTTGTGATGTTGTATTTGTGTGGCATTGTATGCCTCTTGTATGTATCCCCATCTATTATGTAACGTTGATGTAATGATATCCACCTTGCAAAAGCATCTTCAAGATGTGCTTCTATCCTTGATGGGACCTTCGAGACCCTTTAGGATAGGGTCGCATCTTGGGCCTGACACGACATGCGCTGCATCAAGCAGCAACCAGGGGAGACCCTGCAGAAATACATCCAGCGCTTCAACAACGCATGTCTCAAGATTCCCAAGGTGACTGAGGAGGCCATCATCTCAGCCTTCTCCGATGGCGTGCGCGACATCAAGATGAAGGAGGAGCTGGCGATGCATGAAGATCTGTGCACTTCCTTGGAGCTGTTCAACTTGGCGACCAAGTGCGCCAGGGCTGAGGAAGGGCGCCTTTCCCTCCTCGAGCTGCCAGCCGCAGACCCAGAAGAGAAGAAATCCAAGGCCAAGGACGTGAAGCGCAAGGGGGCTGTCGTGCTCGCGGTAGAGCCATACACCAAGCGAGGCAGAGATCAGCCCGAGTCTTTCAAAGGCAGCCGGTACTGTGTGTACCACGACCTCCACACCCACAACACCAACGGATGTCAAGAGCTCCAAGCCGTGCGAGAAGGGAGGATTGGCCGACGCCCCGACCGCAATGATCGAGGCTACGGACGAGGAGGAGGAAGAAACGCAGGATGTTGGGAAGACCGCAGCCCTCGCTAAGGGTGGCGCGATCGACCTCGCGAGGATCGCTGGCAAGATCAGCCTCGCGAGGGAGACTGGAGGGATCAGCCTCGCGAGGATCGTCCGCAAGGAAACGCAGGCCTCCCTCCACTGCCGCCGCAGCCGAGGAGAAACGAGGACCATCATCAGGACGAGGGGGCTGGGGGCTTCCAAGAGCCGCGCGCGATCGCCTGCATCCTGGGCGGAGCTCAGGCCCCAGCTGTCGGATTTCGGGTTCCGGCAGACCCTCTAGATTCGAACACTGGAGTCCGCGTGGAGATTTAGCCTTCTGCCTACCTGCACCTCACCGCCTCGCTATGAACTAAGCAATCAAAGGAACAACACAAGAGACACAGAGTTTATACTGGTTCAGGCCACCATTGTGGTGTAATACCCTACTCCAGTGTGTGGTGTGGTGGATTGCCTCTTGGGCTAGTGATGAACAGTACAAGGAAGAACCGCCTCGTGAGAGTCTGTTCTTGGCTAGTGCGATGAACTGCTAGGGGGAGTTCAGTCGCTCTCTCTACTGGTTTCTAGGTGAGGATCCGATTGATTTCTCGATGCCCCTACCTTGTGGGTGGCTAGTACTATTTATAGGCAAAGGCCCTGGGCCTCTTCCCAAATATTGAGCGGGAAGGGTGCCAACAATTGGCCATTTTGAAGGGGAGCATCTGGTACACTTATCCTGACTAAAGTTGGTCCTTGCCTGCCAAAGGCTCTGGTGGTGACGCCGGCTTGGGCTCCATGATGACATCCATCCTACCGTCTGTTGGTCTTGGTCTTGTTGCACCGAAATGGATGCCTTTGCTTCATGCTCTCGCCTGCGCTTGCTCCCTTTGCACCGAAGAGGAAAGAAGGACACTGTGCGGGCTGGCGCCCTTGGTCGTCATGGCTTGCGTCATGGGCACCTCACGAGGTATCCCACCTTGATCTCTCTGCCTCCTCGCGAGCTGGCCTAACGAGGCCGTGCCTGAGGAAGCCTCCTGTTGTCCGCCCCACGAGGCTTGGCCCCTCGCGAGGGTCCTGAACTCGTGTTGATGAAGATGGGCCATGTTGGGCCGCCCCTTGAGCCACGTCGCAGGCCGCAGGCAGGCAAGTCTGGGGACCCCCATTCCCAGAACGCCGACAGTAGCCCCGGGGCCCAAGGCACGCCCGGACTTGGCCGAGCAGAGAGGCGAAGGGGCAAGCGCGAAACGCCACGGGCCCTAATAGCCTGCGGCCTCGGGCACTGTGTGGCAGTTGATTGGACATGGGCGGCCCCGCTCCCCCATGTGCGAGCCGTCAGGTCCCTGTATGCAAAGCGGGTCATGATTACCTGTGGTCGTGGAGGCAGGCGGTTGGCCTCCTCCGGCTATAAGTACGGGGCGGTGCCTGCCCTTCCGATCCATCCCTTCTTGCTTCTCCTTTTCTTTCATGGCTCCGCCAAAAGGGTTCTCGGCCGCAGAGAAAGGTAAGGCCCGCCAGGCGGAACTTGACTCTCCTCCACCCAAGCGCGGTCGAGGCCGTCCCCGCAAACACCCTGCGACTCCCATGGTGGCTCCCCGCGGTCGCGGAGGCGATCTTCCGCGTGGCGAAGGGCGGCCGACCGCCGCTGGGGACGCGTCACAGCCGCGCGACCCCCTAGGCCGTGCTCCCACTCGGCAGAGGTACTGTCGGAGTTCGTTGTGTGGGCGGCGGAGCCGGCCAGCACCCGGCTCCAACTCCCCCGCTTCCTCCTAGGCGAGCTTCCGGTTGGGGCCCCGGGCGGCCTCTGGCTCCAGGAGGATGGCTGCTATGGCCAAGCCTCCTGGGCTTCACTAGAGGTCTCCTCGGCCGGGAGCTTGGCCCTGAACCGCGGCTGGCAAACATTTGCCTGTGCGCGTGGTCTGATCCGGCGGTGCACCCTGCACTTCAAGTTTGACGGCGATGCCACCCTCTATGTGAGGGCATTCGGGGAAGATGGTCGCCGCGCTGGATGTTGCCCCGAGAGCGACGACCGCGGCCGTGGGTCTAGCCCCGGCGATGATGAAGATGACAGCACGCGTGCGGCTGGTGGCGGTCGAGGTTCATCGAGCTTCGACGGCCCCTCTTCGAGCAGCGGCTCCTCCAGCGGTGGCTGCGATCAGCCTCCGCGCCGCCGCGCTCGCCTGGAGGGAGGTAGCGGGCCTGCCCGCCATCGCGCCTCGGTGAAGCGCGAGACGGAGTCCTCATGAGCTCCGGAGGCAGTTCGAGTCTCCCTCGCGAGCTGATGCCGGGCGAGTCGCGCCTGTTTTGTTTTCCCTTTCCCTGCGCAAAAAGACAGTAGTGTAGGGCCCCGCGAGGGTGTGCTGGGACTATTGTTGTTTAATTATTGTACTGCTTCCGCTATTTTGGTATTTGTGCCCTCATGACGTACGCTAGTGCGCAGGAATTACTTAGCTCGGGGGGAGGGCTTGTCGCAACCCTTGCTTCTCGAGGCCGAGGCTTTGTCGAATGTTCCATGTTCTGCGGGGGTTAGTCTGGAGAGGTAGTTCCCGGCCTTAGCCGTGGAGGTGATCGACCTAGGCCCTGTGTTCGTGTCGTGATGCCCGTGGGGCACGGACCGGAGGGGTGCTCCTGTAGTGGACCCGGGTTGGGTAGCCTCGAACGACAAGGGCAGAAAACACTCGCGAGGGTGCCCGTGGTGCCCCCTCGCGAGACTTGCGCAAGAGAAATCGGGGCAGGAGAGTGAAAAAGGAAAAGGGTCACAAACCAAAGACGACAACAACTTCAGCAAAACCTCGAATGGGGATGAACAGCCAACTGCAGAAAGCAAATGAGAAAATCCGCGTCCGGACCTAATCTAGTCTTCGATGTCTTCTCACCAGCGCGGAGCTAAGTGCTGCCACTGGGCGTGGGAGGGAGCCCCAGGGCCTGAGGCCGGTGCTCCTGAGACTCCGGGGCGTGTAGAGACCCACTCATTATTACGTGAGAGTGTCACGGGCGGCGAGCTTCACAGGCATTGGCCTTCTTCACAGGCTCCGGGCCTTTCTCGTGAGGATAGACTTCACAGGCATTCGCCTTCTTCACAGGCTCTGGGCCCTTTCCAAAACGCAACAACTTCACAGGCATTCGCCTTCTTCACAAGCTCTGGGCCTTTTCCAAAATGCTACAGCTTCACAGGCGTTCGCCTTCTTCACAGGCTCTGGGCCTTTTCCAAAACGCAACAGCTTCATAGGCGTTCGCCTTCTTCACAGGCTCTGGGCCTTTTCAAAAACGCAACAGCTTCACAGGCGTTCGCCTTCTTCACAGGCTCTGGGCCTTTTCCAAAACGCAACAGCTTCACAGGCGTTCGCCTTCTTCACAGGCTCTGGGCCTTTTCAAGGCTAAAATCTCCGGAGGTGCTGGATGTTCCACGCGTTCTGGATGGGCACCCCCTCCTGAGTTTCCAGGCACGCGGAGCCGGGCCTGGAAACATGAACAACTTTGAACGGGCCCTCCCACATGGGAGAGAGCTTATGCAGTCCCTCCCTGGAGAGGACCTGCCTGAGCACGAGGTCTCCTACCTCGAGTGTCCTGGGGCGGATGTTGCGACAGTGGTATCGCCGTAGCGCTTGTTGGTATCTTGCTGCTCGGAGCACAGCTTCCCGGCGACGCTCCTCCCCTAGCACGAGGTTTGTCCCCCGCATGGCATCCTGCTGCGCCTCGTCAAACGCCAGGACCCGCGCGGAACAATGTCTGACCTCGTGAGGGGGGACCACTTCAGCTCCATAGACCAGGAAGAATGGGGTCTCGCCGGTTGGCTTGGTCGCGGTTGTGCGGATGGACCACAACACAGACTGAAGCTCATCGTACCAACCTCGGCCGCAGGCCTCCAACTTCTTCTTGAACGTCCTGGTTTTGAGGCCCCTCAGGACCTCCGCGTGGCCCGCTCGGCCTGACCGTTGCTCCGGGGGTGCGCCATTGAAGCGTAACATATCTGCATTCCAAGGTTAGCACAATGTGTTTTGAAGAGATTACTGGTGAACTTCGAACCGTTGTCGGTGATGATGCGGTTTGGTACCCCGAACCGGCTCACGATGCCCTTGATGAACTTGACCGCAGACCCTGCGGGGATGGTGCGGACAGCTTCCACTTCAGTCCACTTAGTGAACTTGTCCACGGCGACGTAGAGGTAGTGATAGCCCCCTGGCGCCCGAGGAAATGGGCCCAGAATGTAGTGCCCCCAAACTGCGAATGGCCATGAGAGAGGTATAGTTTGCAGACCTCCAGCCGGCTGATGGATCTGCTTGGCGTGGAACTGGCAGGCCTCGCAAGCCTTCACCAGCTCGACAGCATCATTGAGCGCAGTGGGCCAATAGAATCCTCTACGGAATGCCTTGCCAACGAGGGTCCGCGACGATGAATGATGCCCACAGTCTCCACCATGTATATCTGCTAGCAGTTCCTTCCCTTGTTCCTTGGAGATGCAGCGCAGGTACACATCATTCGGTCGCCTTCGGTAGAGCTCTCCATCCCTGATGCTGTATGTTGTGGCCTGCCGCGCCACGCGCTCCGCTTCCTCCTCCTTCTCTGGCAAGATCCCTTGTGTCAGATAGCTCCGGAGCTCCGTGATCCAGCACCCCTCCTGAGGCTCCATTGTCAAGAGCAGATGCGCCCCCAAGGCCGGGCCAAAGACCGGGGCTCCCGTGGCTGGCGGCTGGGGGAGCTCCTCCTGAGGCTGCACCGTGCTTGACAGTGACAGTGTGGCCGAGGGCTTGAAGAGCCGCTCTTCGAAGACGCCGGGCTCCTGAGGCAGTCGCCTGGATGCTAGTTTGGCGATGTCGTCGGCCTTCTGATTGGTACCACGGGGCACGTGCTGTAACTCCAGCCCCCAGATCTGCTTCTCCATCCTGTGGACCTCCGCAAGGTAGGCTTCCATGTGCTCATCCCTTGGCTTGTATACTTTGTTGGAGAAGTTGACGAGGAGTTGTGAATCACCTTTGATGGTAAGGCGTTTTACTCTGAGGGTGGCCGCGGCCTTCAGGTCTGCTATCAAGCCTTCATATTATGCTATGTTGTTGGAGACCTTTTCTCCGTGTTGGAAACAAAGCTGCACGGCGTAGTAGAGCTTGTCTTGGGTAGGAGATATAAGCACCGCACCAGCCCCCGCGCCATGCCTGGAGAACGCCCCGTCGAAGTACATGACCCAACCGTCTGGCGCCTCGCTTCCCGGGGAGAGGGATTGATCCTCATCAGCCCTTAGGCCCGGCGCCTCTGTCCATTCTGCTACGAAATCTGCCAAGGCGGCCCCCTTGATGACTCTGGTTGTGCTGAATTCGAGCTGAAACGCTTGCAGTTCAATGTTCCACTCAGCGACTCTTCCAACTGAGTTGGGGCTCCTAAGCACCCTCTCCAAAGGGTATGCTGAGACAACCTTGATGGGGTGGCCCTGAAAATAATGTCGCAGCTTGCACGAGGCCACCAATAGTGTGAGGAGAAGTTTCTGAGGCATGGGGTACCGCGCCCTTGCGTCCCGCAACACCGTGCTGACAAAGTACACAGGATGTTCAACTTGGTTGGGAGTGCTGGTGTCGACGGCACCCTCCGAAGACTGCGGCGCCTCCTGAGGCAGGGGAGCCCCCAGCGGCTGGTCGCTAGGGGGAGGGGTTCCCGTTGTCTTGAGTGTGTTTCCTAGCGGCGGCTGATCCTTCTCGGCTGTGGCGGTGGTCTCTGCAGGTCTTTCTTGTTCATGCTCCGCCCCGACGCTGGCGGATACCGTGGCTTTGTTCTGATGCTCCTCCCTAACCGCCACCAGGGCTGCACTGGCGGAGTAGGGAGTGGCTGCAAGGTAAAGCACAAGGGGCTCCTGAGGGCGCGGGGCCACCATTACCGGAGGGCTGGTTAGGTACCTCTTGAGGTCTTGGAACGCCATGTCTGCCTCTTCAGTCCATTCAAAGGGTCCCTTTTTCTTCATCAGCTGGAAGAAAGGCAGCGCTTGCTCCCCCAGCTTGGAGATGAAGCATCCTAGTGCTGTCACGCGCCCAGTGAGCTTCTGCATTTCTCTGAGGGTCTTTGGCAGGCTCATGTCCTCGATCGCCTTGACCTTTTCCGGGTTAGCCTCGATGCCCCGGTGGGACACGAGGAAGCCCAAGAGCTTGCCTGAGGGGACCCCAAACACGCACTTCTCTGGGTTGAGCTGCAGGCTCACGGCGTTGAGGCTCGTGAAGGTTTCCTCCAGTTCTTGTATCAGGGTCTTTGCCTCGCGAGACATCACCACTGGGCTTCGGTATCTAACCAAGCTTGCATGTTAAAGGGGGGTACCTGAGCATCAAGACTCAGGGCTCCTACCGGCTCTCCAGCCCTCACCCTCTGGCTTTGTCCACGGCATCGCGACCTGGCAAACCAGCGACGGCTGAGACCCGCTCAAGGGTCGGGACCCGAGGACGTAGAGCACCGGCATCTAGCCAAATTTGCAGGAACACATCACAAGTTAAGGCCCAGAGCCAGGCGCAACCCTCCTTGAGGTAGGGCCCCGTGAGTCCCGCGCTGGCTCACGGGTGCCCAGATACACCTCCTCAGGCCCTACCGTGTCAGCCACGTGTCAGGGCGGGGATGTACACGCCCCGGGGGCTCCTCCCGGAGGGGAGCCCCCTCCCACGCACCAGTGGAAGCACCATGCTTTGCGCTGGCTGATGACACTGCCGAGGAGCGGCTATGCCCGTACACGTACGGAAGCGCTTTGCTACGCGCTGGTGATAAACAACTGAGGGTGGCCCCCGGCCGCACCAACCTCAAGGAGCCCAGAGCTCAGTGTCCGCCCTCATCGCAACACCTCCCCTCGGGAGTGCCGCGCGAGGGGGCTGGGCACGGGGGCTGCGCCTGGGTCACGCGTAGACGTTCGCCACCCAGCCAGGCCCCTCGGGCCTGGTCCGTCACGCGTCTCTCCCCGAGCGGAGCCAAGGTACGAAGGCCGTTTGAGCGTCAAGGGGGACTCCTGGGCATCGCGACTCAGGAGCCTAACTGGTCACGTAGCCCCTCACTCCTTAGTTCCAAAAGGCTAACGGCGGTTGAGGTATGTGCGGGGCCGGGCTCTGCAGACGTAGAATGGTAGATTCACCCACACATCTTACCTCCCTACTTGCTGTTCGTGCGCCAAGGGGGACTCCTGAGCATCGCGACTCGGGAGCCTAACTTGTCACGTAGCCCCTCACTCCTTGGTCCCGTCCTGCTTTCCGGTCGGGGCTAACGGTGGCTGAGGTATGCGTGGGGCCGGGCTCTGCCGGCATAGAACATAAGCAAGTAGGAAGAGCGCAAATTTCAAGGAATTCAAAAGCAAATATTAGAATCCATAACTGTTATCACTACACCAAACACAAGTTTAAACGCCTCCCCGAGGCACGATGCATGTTGCAGGAGTTGAAAGCAGAACAGGAGCCACAACGGAGTCATTTGTTGGTGACGGAGCTAGCTACAGGACCGGCAGCGCCTCGCTTTGGCTTGGTGCTGAAGGCCCGGAACTTTGACAGCAGAGCCTCCGCATGACCCTTTACGGCCTCAGCAGCGGCAGCGGCAAGCTCGCCGCTCGCTGGCTTCAGCAGGCTGTCGAGGTCGACGTTGGGATCGCGAAGGTAGACGTGGGTAAGGACCCGCGTCAGCGCTGCAGAAGACAGGACACGCGCCTCGGCCTCGGCCGTAGGGCCAAGGCCAAGGGTGACATCTTCAAGAGCATGGACCAGGAAGGGGAGCAGCTTGGCGGGACCGTCCTCGGCACCGGCCAGCGGGATTTCCAGGCCGCTGTCGTAAAGTGACCTCAGCAAGCCGCGAGCCTTCACCTCCATCTTCATGAAGGCCTCGCGGTCCTCGGCAAGGACCCGCGCCTTGCCGTCCAGCTCGACCTTCCACGCCTCCAACTCCTGCTCCAGTGCGCCCAGGTGGTCACAACACTTGTTAAGCTTGGCGCCTCGGTCCTTGACGGCCGCCTCGCGAGCCTTCAAGTCTTCCTCCTTCTCTTGGCGAGCGCGGGCCTCCTGGCAAGCTGGTCCCGCAGGCCCTGTAGCTCGCTCTCCAGCACCTTGCAGCGACCTTGGGCATCGGTCGCCTCCCCCAAGGCGGCGTCGCAAGCAGCCTTCGCCTCAAGGACAGCCAGCTTCTTCTCGTCGCAAGCCGTCGAGGCCTGAACCAGCGCCGCTCGAATCGAAGCATCAGAATGAATCCAGCCAGAAACCAGCTCCAAGCGCCCGGCCACCAAGCGAGGGTCGGCTCCCAGAAGATCTTGCCGCAGCCGGTCCAGTTCCGCAGCAGCACGGTCCAGGACAGTGGAAGGAGTCGGAGAGACAGCAGTTGGTGGAGTAGGAGGAGAGGACGGCAGCGTAACCGCAGGCGGGACTTGCTGCGCCCCAACAGTTGTGGCGGTGGCATCAGGCAAGGATACCTCAGGAGTCGATTGGGCCATGGGGGCTGAGCTCGCCCCAGCCAGCTCCACCAGGCCTCGTGAGGACGACCGGGCAGGAGAGGCCCGTGCCTTGCAGTCACCTCCTTTTGCGGGTAGAGGCGCTGCCCCAAACGGAACCTTAGGAGTTCCCTTCAGCTTCTTTGCCGCAGGCGTCAGCCTAGCCAAGAGATACGGACATCAAGCCTCAGCGACAAAACAGGGAATAAAACAGGAATCAAGCACTTACTGGTCACCGCTTGCGAGCTCGAGCAACCTCCGCCCGTACTTGAAGCCCGAGAGCCGGCTGCTGGGATCAGCCTCGAGGGGCTCGGAAGCAGGAGGCGCGTCTGCGGGTCACCTCGGAGCCGGGGCAGACCCGAGGGGGACCAGCCCGGTCCTGTCCTTCTTCCGGATTGGGGGCAAGCTCTCGCCGCCCCGCTCGTCGCCATCCTTGTCGTCGCTCGGCGAGAGGCGGAGAACGCGGGACCTGCGCCGGGGGAGGGGCGCTCTCGACTCCCGGTCGGTAGCCTCAGAGTCAGGGCCTCCTTCCCGCTCCTCTTCTTCCTCCTCTTCACTGGAGTCGCCGGAGGACACGTCCACCGTCGCCAGGGCCGCCGGGTCCTCGGGGATCTTCATGGGCACGGGCCTGTCCCCACTGAAGACGGGCATGGAGTCCACCACCCGCTCCCAATCATCTCGAAGGAACAGGGGTACAGGGGCGCCCTCCAGCCTCGCCACGTCTCCTCCGACCAAAGATTGGAGGACCGCGGCCAGATCTTCGTCGGCCAAGACTGCAGGGCTCAGGCGGGGCCTCCACAATGGAAGCGAGTACTTGTGAAGTGGGGCCACCTAGTGCTCCAGGAACTCCCTCAGGAGCGACGCACCAGTCAGCTTCGCCGTTGCCATGTTGCTCGGCCTCAGATCCGCGTCCATCTTCTCCAACACCGGCTTCGCGCGGGGGTCCACAAGTTCCGCGCGAGACCAATCATCGGAGCTCGTGGGCTGCTCCGTGGGTAGAATCAGCCGAGGGTGGATGCGCCCAGCATCTACCATGACCCACTTGCTCCTGAAGCCCTCAATCCTCTTCCCGGGCTTCGAGATGGCGTTGGAGTGGCCATACGCGACAAAGCTCGCGCACGCGGAGAGGGGACCATGAGAAGGCCGGAGGGAGAAGTAGTAGCGCAGCAAGGCCACTGAGGGCTGCACTCCGACGTGATCCTCGCAATAGTAGGCGAAGATCGCCAGAAGAAGAACAGAGTTGGGGTGGAGGTGCAGAGCTTGCAGGTTGTAGTGGCGGAGGACAGAGAGGAAGAACTCAGAAAAAGGAGGCACCAGACCGGAAGCGATGGCGCTTACAAAGAGCGGATAGAAGGTGCTCCCTCGGCCATCAGGAAGGGTGGAGCCGGCCTTGAACACCTTTGCCCCGTCGATGCCTTGCGCCGCCACCATCCAGCGCATCTGGGCAAGGCTTGTCTCCGACACGTTCGGCGAGTCCAAGGCGGGTGAGTACCAAGCTTCAGCCGGGGTCTGGCGAGGCGCCATGTCTTCCTAGGGCGCGCGGTCGAAGCAAGATCTAAAGATTTCGGAGGCAGAAAGGAAGGGCGCAAGAAAGGGGATCTAGGCAATGACCGGAGGAGGCAAGGGAAGCAAAGCCTGGGCAGATGCCGCTCTTTTGTCGATTCACGCAGTTGCTAAGGCACCCACGACCAACCAACCGCCACGCGGCGCCCAAGGCCGCAGGCTGTTAGGGCCTGTGACGCTTCGCACTTGCCCAATCGCTTCTCTGCTCAGCCAAGTCCGGGCGCGCCTTGGGCCCGGGGGCTATTGTCGGCGTTCTGGGAACGGGGGTCCCCGGACTTGCCTGCTTGCGGCCTGCGGCGTGGCTCAAGGGGCGGCCTAGCACGGCCCATCTTCACCAGCACGAGCTCAAGACCCTCGCGAGAGGCCAAGCCTCGCGGGCGGACGATAGGAAGCTTCCTCAGGCACGGCCTCGTCAGGATGGCTCGCGAGGAGGCGGAGAGATCAAGGCGGGGTACCTCATGAGGTGCCCATGACGCAAGCCATGATGACCAAAGCCAGGCGGGGGCCGGCCTGCGCAGAGTCCTTGTTTCCTCTTTGGTGTATAGGGAGCAAGCGCAGGCAAGAGTATCAAGCAAAGGCGGCCATTTCGGTGCAACAAGACCAAGACCAGCAGAACGGCAGGATGGAGGTCATCGTGGAGCCCAAGCCTTCACCACCAGAGCCTTTGGCAGGCGATGACCAACTTTAGTCAGGATAAGTGTACTAGATGTTCCCCTTCAAAATGGCCAATTGTTGGCGCCCTTCCCGCTCAATATTTGGGAAGAGGCCCAGGGCCCTTGCCTATAAATAGGACTAGCCACTCTCAAGGCAAGGGACGAATCGAACGTTAGCCAGAACCACTGGCTAGAGCGACTGAACTCCCTCTAGCAGTTCATCGCACCAGTCAAGAACAGAGTCTCGCGAGGCTGTTCTTCCTTGTATTGTTCATCATCGGCCCAAGAGGCAATCCACCACACCACACACTGGAGTAGGGTATTACACCACAATGGTGGCCTGAACCAGTATAAACCCTGTGTCTCTTGTGTTGTTCCTTTCATAGTTTAGATCCTAGCGAGGCGATGAGGTGCAGGTAGGTAGAGGGCGAAATCTCCGCGCGCACCCCAGTGTTCGAATCTAGATGGTCTGCCGGAACCTGAAATCTGACAATATAGGAATGACCAAGAGGGGTTTGCTTGCCTGGAAGCTCCGCGGAAAGGGGCTGGTCGTCAGGAGTGTAGTCGATCTCGGGAACAGCATCAGTCTCGGGATCTACTAGAGAGAAGAGGGGGAAGAAACAATAAATATAAGGCAAATAGATGCATCACTATGCATGACATGGCAATAAGCAGTGCTAGGGGTGACCTAACGCAGTGCTAGACGATACAGGTGAAGAGGGAAAATATCTAGGAATGTTTTCCCAACATTTGGCATTTTTGGACAGATGAATCAGAGGGGAAGGATCCATGTTCACTATAATGGACGCATGTTCCCGACATTTAGCATATTCAGATTCGTTACATTTTTCTGACCAACTTTCATATATAAATTATTTTCATCCGAATTATAGATTAATTTATATTAATTTTCCAAGTTTTAAATATTTTATGGAATTATTATTATTATTTAAATTACTTCAAAAATAGACTTACTGCATCAGTAGTCAACCCAGCTCATTGATTGGTCAAGCTGACAACTGGGTCCCACATGTCATTGACAGTGGGGCTAATAGAGTTTAAATTTAAACTAAACTAGATAATTAAGCTACTGGGCCCACGTGTCAGTGTATCATTAGTTTAAATTAATTAGTTTAATTAGAGTTTAGGTGGGGGCCACATGTCAGAGGCTGGGACCGGCCCAGTCAGCAGGGTTGACCAGGCCAACTGGGCAGTCGGGCCCTTGGGGCCCATCGGTCAGTGACCCAGGGTGTTGCCCCGGACCGGACACGTCGGCGGGGTGCGGGAGAGGGCTCTGGTGAGCCTCTTCCGCGACAGAAGGCTCGGACTCTTGCTGGAAAAAGCCCTCGGGGCGCGCGGGGGTGCGTTCGAACGGACATGGAGTGCCGCATCGATTGGTGGGCGGTGGCATCGGCTAAGGCGGGCGGGATCGGCGCCAGCGATGAGTGAGGGTGGCGGCCGTAGACAGGGCTCATTGGGAACAGTGCTAGGGGGGACGAGCTGGAGGGCGTTAGGGGGCACCAAAGAGGCGCATCAGATGGTGGTCGTGGGGTGGCCGGACATGGCCGGAGTCAACGACGAGGTCAACATCCATGTAGGCGGTGTCGGGCGAGCACGGGACCGATGACAAGGGCATTGTGGCGTGAGGCGAGTGAGGCCATGTGGGGCTGTGGGTGTGAGAAGTGCGTGGGGGCCGTGAGGGGTGCAGGCAAGGGAACACCGACAGGCAGTGGGCGCGATGGCATTAGCAGAATAGCAATAGGCGGGCAGGGGGAGAAGCACGGCGCGAGCAGGGATGCACGGGTCTATGTGAGCGCGCAGCGTGAGCTGACGGAGGTAGGTGCGGCCAAGGGAGTGGCGGGGCACGACTGCGGGTGGCCCACGGCGCGCGTGCGGGTGTTGCCTGCGACGGGTGAGCGCATGCTCACCGCGAGCACGACAGCGGGGCGGCGCGGCTTCCGAGCAGACGGGGGAGGAGAAAGGATGGGAGGCCTCACAGTCATTGCATAGGGGAGGGGCGGCGGGGCTCGGGGAGGCCGTGGCAGTGCGGTTCCGGACGGTCAGGACGGACAGGGCGCGGAACATCGACGGTGAGGTGTGGCAAGGTGAACGTCAGTGACGAGGGCGAAGGCGGTGGCGTCGTTCGCACCGAGGGAGGAGGAGGGAAGGTAGCTAGGGTTCGTCAAGGGAGAGAAGAGGCGCCGGGGCTGCCTTATAGCCCGGGGGAGATGACAGATGGCCAATAGGGCGATGACCGGGGCCGTGGCGGGCATCGGGGGTGTCCACCCCCCTTCCCTTGTAGCGGGGGGAAGAAGACAAGGGGAGGGGTCAGTTGGGCCATGTGGGCCGACTGGGTGGGCTAAGGCCCTGGGGGGACAGGGGGACGCTCCCACCTTTTCCTTTTAAGTTTTTATTTTTGTTTTACTCTTATGTTTTCTGATTCTTTTTATTTCTTCCTGTTTTTATTTCTTTTTTAAAACAATTCTTTTATGAAATATAAAACTTGCACATAAATTAGTATGTTAAATTAGGCTACTACCACAGTTAGTTTGGCACCTTAAATAAAATAGTTGGTATTTATTATATTTCAAAAAGCATTTAAATTATTGTTTTGGTCAGTGTTTTAATTATTATAGGGCATTTAAGCACTTTATAAAAATGTTGGTTCACCATCATAATTAGTTATGGATTATTTCCCACATGATGAACATTTTAGATTTCATGTTTCTGAATTTCTGTAATTCACTTATTATTTGAATTTGAATTTGAATTTAAAGTGAAATTTGAAATGAGGTAGAATCAAAGGCGACCAAGCACTGTTTAACAAAATGAGCAGCTTAATCACAGAGGGTTATTGTAGCTCAAAACATAGTGGTGTTACATCCTGGTACACCCTTAGCCAAACTTAGAGGGAACGTAAGGGGTAAACATAGGAGCTAAGCAAGCTAGCTATTAATGAAAGACACAAGTCAAAATCAATGCATATATTGGTGAGAGGTAGGAGGAAGTCGTCAGTGGCTCCATGGATCACTTTGGCGTTAAGTCGGCTTGGCTCTATCTTAGCCCCCCGTGCATGTTGTCAGTGCTCAAGGCATCCGACGTGGTACGTGATTTTGAACTAGTAGTTATAGCGATAGAAAAAATTGAAATGAGAGCAAGGAGGCACCATGAGTGTATACGCGGCCTGAAATTTGGGCACCTCTTTCTTCAGTGATTCCTAAGGTCAAGCCTAATGTTCAATCTATAACTAAAGATACATGCTTTGAGGATGTTACATAGTCTGCCCGAGGAGGTAGCACGCTGAGGTCCGAGCTTTCAACTTCATATATCCATCTTTGTTTGTCGTTGTGCTTTCCTCCATCTATCCTTGTCGAACCAAGGGTCGTGGTCTCTGTTTACTCCCTTTAGCTGGTGACATAGTTGATGGAGCAAATTTCTGTCAGATCCCTCAGTAGGGGTCCAAGTGCAGCTGGAAGTCATGGATCAGAGGTCACACAAGGGGTTTATCCAGGTTCGGGCCTCCGTAGAGTGATACCCTACGTCCTACTGGTTTTGATGATTCATAATGAAGGGATACATCATGCGAGGGGTTACAATGGTGTGTGAGATTGCTATCGTGAGTTCTCCTATCTAAGGATAGATGATCAATGGGAACCCTAGACCCCCCTTTATATAGATAGGAGAGGCCTCGGGTTTTACATATTAGATGCGATCTAGGGAGCTACCACCCTCTAGTCTTTGATGTCAAGAAGGTCGTCTTGCCTCCTAGGGTTTGCTCCGCATCCTAGGCCCGTTGGGCCCTCTTGAGGTTGTTGAGGCCGGGCTCCTAGGTGTTAGCCACCCCCAGTACAGGACCCCGTCAATAGCCCCCGAGCATGGTGGAGGTCGTAGTGAGGGACCTAAGACTTCCGGTAGGCTCCCATATCTTCTTATATTCTTGGAGCCCAGATTATTTCTGAGTCCCATTTGTCTAGCAGGCCAGACGCCTACCGGCTTAACACTTTGCCTGTCACGGACAGATAGGTCCACTGTGGATCTTGAGGAGATAATCCCGCCGTGACTGTCATCCCTGCTCTCTGTAGAAAGGAAATCCCCCTTGAAGAAAGGAAACACCCATTCCACCTTGGACGGATGAAGCTTCGGGTGTCTGGTTGTTTTATAAAAGAGGGAAACATAGGGTTTCAAACCCTATTGTAAGGGCATATTTATCCCTTAGTAGTTTTGGTGATTGATGACAATGGTTTAGCGGACTAATCGTGTGCATCGAGCTTTTTAGATAGATCATGTATGAGCACAAGACGATTTGGTGCCCCTCAAAGACTTTTGAAGACAACGTTTCTCTGTGTTTCTTTTCGGTGGATTTGAGTCGTAGGAGAGCCTTACTATTAAGTGGGGGTCCGCTTTGGAAAGGTTTGGGTGGTATCTTGCGTACACATATTCCGTTTGCACCCTCTTTCCGTTGGCTCTTTGGAGTTTCTTCCATCTCACCATATCTCTGCAGGGTGAAGGCTTCCTA
Organism: Triticum dicoccoides; assembly: GCF_002162155.2. NCBI lineage: Eukaryota > Viridiplantae > Streptophyta > Magnoliopsida > Poales > Poaceae > Triticum > Triticum dicoccoides. Next base: position 514,412,815 of record NC_041383.1, read on the forward strand.
AGTGTTGTTGTTCATTAGCTGGCGGTAGTACTGCTCCCCTGAGTGGTACTACCGCAGGACCCTGCGGTAGTACCGGGCCCTAGCACGGTAATACCGCAGGTGCCCATGGAAGTACCGCTCCTCCTGAGCGGTAGTACCGTGAGCTCTAGCCAAGCGCTACTGCGCAGGCGGTAGTAGGGGCGGATGTAATTTTTTACATCCGCACCCTACGCGGTAGTACCTTGCTCTAACGCGGTAGTACCGTGAAGCTGGGCCAGGCACAGCGGCACCAAGCGGAAGTAGGGCGGATGTAATTTTTTACATCCGCGCCATCCACGGTAGTACCGCACCCGGGTTTGCGGTACTACTGTGTCGGACTTCTACATAGATTTTTTCTCAGCGGAGGTAGTCATGGATATATTTTTTTATATCCGTGCCGACAGTGCCTGGACCATGCCTGCCTTGCGGAAGTACCGCATGGGGTCCCGGTAGTACCGTGCAAGCGGTTCTACCGTCCCCTGTCGGTGGTTCTCAGAACGGGTCCAGGCCCTGCCGTGCACGCGGTAGTACCGCAAGCATCCGCGGTAGTACCGCGGGCCTGTGCGGTAGTACCGCTCTTGGTGCGCGGTAGTACCACAGGTCGCGGGCTGACTAGGTGGGTAATGGTTGGATTGTCCCCCCCCCACTATAAAAGGAGGTCTTCTTCTCCAAAGTTGACCTACCTCTTCCCCCAAAGCTCCATTGTTGCTCCAAAGCTCCATTTTCGCCCGACCTCTCTCCCTAGCCAATCAAACTTGTTGATTTGCTCGGGATTGGTTGAGAAGGCCCCAATCTACACTTCCAGCAAGAGAAATTTGATTCCCCCCACTAATCCCTAGCAGATCTTGTTACTCTTGGGTGTTTGAGCACCCTAGATGGTTGAGGTCACCTCGGAGCCATAGTCCATTGTGGTGAAGCTTCATGGTGTCGTTGGGAGCCTCCAATTCAGTTGTGGAGATTGCCCCAACCTTGTTTGTAAAGGTTCGGTCGCCGCCTCCAAGGGCACCAATAGTGGAATCACGACATCTCGCATTGTGTGAGGCTGTGAGGAGAATACGGTGGCCCTAGTGGCTTCTTGGGGAGCATTGTGCCTCCACACCTCTCTAATGGAGACGTACTTCCCCTCAAAAGGAAGGAACTTCGGTAACACATCCTCGTCTCCATCGGTTCCCCTTTTCGTTATCTCTCACCTTTACTTGTGCAAGCTTACTTTGTGCTGCTTCTCTTGCTTGCTTGTGTGGTTGTTGTTATCGCATCATATAGGTTGCTCACCTAGTTGCATATCTAGACAACCTACTTTGAAGAAAAGTTGAAATTGTTAAAGAAAAGCTAAAAATTGTTAGTTGCCTATTCACCCCCCCCCCCTCTAGTCAACTATATCGATCCTTTCAATTGGTATCAGAGCCTTGTCTCTTTATTAAGGACTTTGTCATCTGAAGAGTATGGTTGACACCGTAGACGGTGGGGAGGAGCACTCTGGTGTGAATCCAAGCTCGTCTACGGCCGATGGGGGAACCGCGGTCTCTCATGAGGAATTCAATGTGTCTTTGGACACATTGAAAACCTCCATGACGACCGAGGTTGAAAGCATGTTTAATAAATTCTTAGAAGGACTTAAACTATCTAGCTCGCTGATGAAAGTGGGTGATCCCACTAACAAGGTGACGGATTCTAACTCCGACAAGGGGGGAGCTAATAGTGAAAAGGGTCCTTCTACTAGTGGTAGAAATGGCACCGGCATCTTTGCCCATGTGGAACCTCCAATTTATGGAGGACCGATTCCCTCTACTCATTTAAATCATGTCGGCCCTCCTCCTAAGATTGTGAAAAATGAGGAGTTTGATTCTTGGGTTTACCGCTTCAAGCGTCATTTAAATCATGTGAATACTAATCTTTGGAGAATCATTGAAGAAGGTTTATATCCACATGAACGAAGCAACTTCACCCCTAGAGAAGCCGTGGATAATCAATTCAATGAGAATTCTCTCTTCATCATCCAACATGCAATTCACCCCGAAGATCTCCCTTATCTTTGACCCTTCGCCATGGCCAAAGACGCATGGCATTGTGTTGTGTCTCTTTATAGGGGAAGCGCAAGCATTCAAGGCTCCAACTATGAAGTTGTGCAAGATGAAGCCTATGAGTTTGCAATGAAAGAAGATGAAGAACCTCGTGAGCTCTTTCGGAGAGTAACCAAACTCGCGGTCTCAGTCCGAGATCATGGGAGCAAGGACACAGATGACAATTGGATCAAGCGCAAGTTCCTCAAGGCCATGATGCCCTTCCACAAGGACATGTCCTCTGTCACCCGTCAAAGACCGGACTTCCACTCCTTGACCTCAAATGAAGTGTTGGATGAGTTCGTGGCAATGAGGATCTTGGACAAGACCGCCGACAACGCGGTATTGCGCTCTCAAAGAGCAAAGAAGCCCAACCTTGCCTTGAAGGCCAAGGTCATTGTGGAAGAAGAGGAAGAAGAGGAAATGAGGAGAGCAACCCCGAAGATACAAAATATGATTATCATGAGCACATGGCTCTTGCTTCAAGGAAATTTTGGAGAAAGAAGAACACAAGGCCCAGCTTAAACAAGAACAACTCAAGTGGCTTCAAGGGCAAGCAACGTGTGAGAAAATGTTGCAATTGTGGCAATGTGAGTCACTTTGTTGTGGATTGCCCTTACGAGAAGCGGGAAGACAATGGTGGCAAGCTCATTCGAAAACACAAAGCCAAGTATTTCCCCAACAAGAACAACTTCACCAAGAAGACTCCTACCAAAGGCTTGGTGGCCCAAGAAGAATACTATGAGGATGATGATGATGATGATGATGATGATGATGAGAGAAGTCATGCCTATGGCCTCCGTTGCCATTGCCACCACTCCACGGGTGTCTCTCTTTGATTCACCCAACGAGAACATCACTGCCAAATGCCTCATGGCCAAAGCCACCAACAAGGTGACCCCCAACATCAAAACTACCATCATTACTAATCCCTCCTTGACGGGTTGCATTGAAGAAAACGAGGGGTCTAATGAAGAGATAAATGAATTTGAGTCTTTTCTAAGTAAACTCAAGGGAAAATCCAAGAAGCACTTCGTTGCTCTCTTGGAACAACTTGGTGAAGCCAATAACATGATCGAGGCTGTCGGGGGTTGGATGCGACATATGCCAAAGGATGGCTTATCATGGTGGGAACGAGTAGAACGTCTCCGGTGCCAGGAAAGAGGATTAGGCGAAGGCATGCACGCCGGTGAATCTTACCCAGCTTCGGGGCTCTCCCGGGAGATAACACCCCTACTGCTGCTCTGCGGGGTCTCCGCATGATCACTAAGGCGTAGTGACTACAAGGTTGCTCCTAGAGCTGTATTCTGGAGGTCGAAGGAGACAAGGCTAGCCCTCTTCTTCCTATATCATCGGGTCTAAGGCTAATGGATGTGAACCCTTTGCATGGGTGCCCCAGGAGGTTTATATAGGCCTACCCCCCGGGGATACAATGGTAATCCGGCTGGGCGCGGGTCCCAGCCGTCTGTCTCACAGGTCACCGTCTTCTCCGCCGACTGATGGGGCCCGCCGACTTGCGGGCCCCGCTGGCGAGTCCGGCACTGTAGCTATGCCTCTAATGATGCAGGCTTAGTCATTGGGTCGTGGCAACAGTGCCGCCGTCTATCGGGCGATCACTGTCGTTACTCCCCATCTTGTCTGGTTAATGGTGCGTGGGACCCGTGAGAGGGGCTGGCCGACTCCGGGGAGCCGACTCCCACGGGGCCGCCTTCGGAGCATATCCGCTATCTTCTAGCTCTCACTGACTGGCGGGTCCGCCGTCTCTGAGCCGTATAGGTAGGCCATCGTGGCCACAGTGCGCCGCGCACTGTGGCCGAGGTCAGGTCTGGCATGGCTACAGTGTCGGGCCATGCTGCAGATCTCCGGCGGTATGGCACACTGTAGCCACGCCGGCTCCTCGCAAGCAGGAGGTGACGGCCACGCCGTGGTCGTACCCGCAATGAGTGTAGAGTCGTGGGCCAACTCTCCATAGCCGGCTCCTCTGGGAGTCGTCATCTGAGACTCGGCTCATCTGGGAGTCGTCATCTGAGACTCGGCTCATCTGGGAGTCGTCATCTGAGACTCGGCTCATCTGGGAGTCATCATCTGAGACTCGGTTCATCTGGGAGTCGTCATCTGAGACTCGGCTCATCTGGGAGTCGTCATCTGAGACTCGGCTCATCTGGGAGTCGTCATCTGAGACTCGGTTCATCTGGGAGTCGTCATCTGAGACTCGGTTCATCTGGGAGTCGTCATCTGAGACTCGGTTCATCTGGGAGTCGTCATCTGAGACTCGGTTCATCTGGGAGTCCTCATCTGAGACTCTGCTTTGAGGGGCGTGGCCTGCCCCGATGTCTTGAAAGGTTCTGGGGCTCGGGTCAGCCGACCCGTGGCCCATTACTCCGACAGTAGTCCCCGAAGCTGGTGAGGCTCCGAGAGTGACTCGCTGGGGGGCCTCAACAGTTTCATTCTTCCGGTGGTCGAATCTGGGCTTCGTTTACCGTCTTCCTCTGGGCCGACTATCCGTAGTCGGATTCGTAGAGGGCCGTCTCGCTCTATGCAGAGCTCGAAAGTCATGGCGGGAGACCAGGCGGCGTGCCTGATACGCTTCCCTGCTGCCGCCCACCGCGGCCCTATCGCGCGGCGCCACGCGGCAGGGACAGTCTGCCGTCCCACGCGCGCGACAGGATGGGCTATCAGGCGGGGCCCGCCACTACCGCGCCTCGGCACGCGACGGATCCGCTGCGGCCGCGCGAATGGTTAGGCTTCTCACGCTGTTACTGCGCGTAGTAACTTCGTGGGGTAAATCGTGGGGCGACGTGGGGCTCTGGGCGCAGTTAATCCCATGCCCGCCCCCTCGGCTTCTCAGCCTCCAAGGCTATAAGTAGGGGGGAGTGGAGCGGCATAGCACGCGCGCCCATCTCCCTTGACCCCCGCTTCCTCTTGCTTCCTCTCTCCCTCTTGCCGCCGGCGAGCAGAACCACACCGCACCAGCCAGCGATGAGCTCCTCCGCCGCCGCCGCGGCTCTGGCCGTGCGTTCCGGCATGTGGGACGGCTCGGAGGTCGACGACGACCTTATTGAATTCCTCCGCAAGACGCGCCGGCTCCCCGGCGCACACCTCGTGTGAGCCCGCACCATGCCGGCGAAGGAGATATCGCCGGCGCCGGAGGAGGGCGAGCGGGTCATCTTCCGCTCGCACCTCATGCGCGGCTTGGGGCTGCCGGCGAGCGGCTTCTTTCGCTCCTTCTTGGAGTTTCACAGCCTCCAGCCGCACCACCTCACCCCGAACACGGTGGTGCTTCTCTCCGCCTTTGCCACTTTGTGCGAAGGTTTCCTCGGCGTTCTCCCCACCATCGAGCTGTGAGGGGAATTCTTCTCTTCTAAGCTCGGCACACACGTCACCAGTGTGCCGGCTCAATGCAGTGCCTTCATCGCGATGCGGCGGTCGATGCCCGACAACCCCTTCCCTTCCATCTCGCTGATCAAGTCGGTGAGGATGTGGCAGTGCTCATACTTCTACGTGAAGAACCTCGCCTCCGACGGCGACTGGGTTAATCTGCCGGCTTACGAAGCCGGGCCCCCAGCTGGGAGGCTCCCTAGCTGGTCTCATCGGGTCAAGACACTGACTCCCACCGGAGCCGCTGCCGTAGTGCGACTCCGAGTCCTGACGCAGTCGGAGGGCCTCGTCGGGTCCGACTTGCTGGCCGCCTTCGTGGCGCGCCGAGTTCTCCCGCTCCAAGGTCGACCTCACCTGATCTGTCAGATGAGCGGCCTCCGAGACCCAAGTCGGATGAGCACCAAGGAGATGCCCCGCGCGGAGGTGGCAAACATGGTGAATCATATCGCGAACTGCGAGTTCGGGCAGGACTGGCAGTTCGGCAAGGAGCCGTACTTGCGCGACAACCCCCCACCAGTGGTAAGTCGCATCTCCTTATTGCTTTGTCTTCTTTGCGGCCGAATCCGGTTTCTGATTCTCGTTGGTTTCTTCTGAACTAGAACCCCCTCATGCAGCCTGCAGCCGGCGCCATGAGACAGCCCCGCGAGTTTGTCCCCGATCATGCGGAGAGCGACGTCGACGACCCCGACTTGGGGGTGGCGGCGATGGAAGCCGACGCCGAAGGCGGGGGAGGAGGAGCGATAGGCGGCTTCAGGCCCTCGGCCACCTTCGCCGACTGGCCTGATGATGACGCCGAAGGGAAAGTCACCCCGCGCCACCAGCCGAGGGTCGGCTCGTCGGGCGCCGGCTCCTCCGCCGGCCTGGCTGGCCAAGGCGGTGCGAAGAGGCGTCACGCCGGGCCGAGTGCGCCCGGCGGCAAGTTGAAGAAGTTCAAGGGGGCGGCCGCCACGACCAAATGGGAGGAGGCGGCCGCGAAGGCCAACCGCTTCCGTAGGGAAGTGAGAAGGCCGCCGCTAGTCTCTGCGTAAGTTTTTACGCTTTTTTTATTTTCCTTCGGTGAATCTTGTCCGAGTCTTCTTTTATACTCCTTCCATTCTTCTTCAGGGCCCCCCTTTCCCTTGAGAGAGTCGCCGTCCCCTCCGTCATGGGGTCGGCAGAGACGTCCGCTAATACTCGGCGGGTCGACCCCGCCGCCGACCTCCGGGAGGCGACGGAGCGAAACACGCGGGAGAAGCGCGGCGAGGAGGAGGCCGACCGTCTGGAGAAGGCGGAGGCCGAGAAGGCGTGTCACACCCTAGCTAGTCATGCATTAGAATGTGTGCATCATGTTTAAAATTCCATTTAACTTGAAATGGGGATCTGTGAAACCCTCAGAATCATTTTGAAAATGACCCAAATAAAAATTTCTCCAAAAGGGTCCAAGAAAATGCTCATGTTGATCTCTGAAAATATTGGACAGAGATAAAAATCAAACCAATATTTTTAGTGACTCATGGACATTTATTTTGGGCATTTGGAATTAATGCATAAATATTTGCATTGGAAATATATTTCTATATATATGAAATATGGTCCAAATATTATGCCAATTCTAAAGGAGCTCTGGAATAATATATCTAGCCCCTGCAAAAATTGGCATAAGTTAAATAAATGATTTAATATATTATTTAAATCAAAACAAATGTCAGAAATTAGAAAACAGAAAATAAAATAAAAGGGAGAAGCTTACCTGGGCTCCTCCACTGTGCAGCCCATCCAGCTGGCCGGCCCAGCCAGCAGGCGGCCCAGCCCACCTCCCTCCTCTGTCATCTTCGTCCCGACAGAGGGAGGGGAGTGTGGCCGGCGCGCGCGCGCGCCACCGCGCCACGCCACCTCTCTCCCTGCCTGCCTGCCCTCCCCTCCTCGCCTCGATGCCCCTGGACGACGCCACGCCTCCCCCCCTGCTCTCTCTCACTCTCCCCCGGCTCTCCCCTCCTCTCCCTCGCTCTCTCCCTCACACGGCCGAACACCACCGTCGCCGCCGTTCGCCATAGCAGCCACCTCCGGCCACCCCTCGCTCCCCCGACTAGCTCAGAAGCTCCGCCACAACCCCCTCTTCTTCCCCACCGCTCCACGGGCCCCCGGAAGCCCTGCATCGCCGCCACGTCGCCGTTCCCCTCTTCGGGCTCCGACCATCATCGCCGACGAATTCGCCGTCTGCAGCGTGTCTCCGAGCCCGCTTCGACGCCCACTGCAACCGCGGTGAGCCCCCGAGTCGTTTCCCCCTTCTTCCCGGGTCTCTTTCGACCTCTAGGCCCTAGCCCCACCTTGGCCGAGAGCTCCACGCCGCCGGCGATGTCGCCGTCGTGGCCACGGTCACCGTAGCGCCCAACCGAGCACACTATCGTGCTCCACGCCTCACTAGGAGCACGCAGCACGCACCAACGCCTCTCCAAACACCCTGCAACGCCGACTCCGACCGCACCCGAACTCCGGCCGCCGCTCACGAGCTCGCCGTCGATGGTACCGGCCACCCCAGGCTCGGCCACCACCACCGTTCGACGCGCGGGAGCAAGAGCTCTCCAACGAGCCCAAGAACGGCCTCGCCCGTGCCCTGTAGCGCGATTCCGCATCGCGCCGCCGTCTCGGGCCTCGCCGGCGTCACGTCGCCGGTGGGTTTGACCCACCTTGACCACGGCAGGAACCCCCATGAGTCCCTGACAGGTGGGCCCAGCCCTGTAGCTAATTAGGATTAGCACTAACCACTGTTAGCTAACCCCCTGACACTGACCAGTGGGCCCCAGCGCCACTAATTAGTAATTAGGATTAATTTAAACCTGTTAACCCCCCCTGTCACTGACGTGTGGGCCCCACACGTCAGGTTTGACCTCAGCCAGCCGCGGTTGACAACTGACGTCATGATGACGTCATGCTGGCGCAATAACTATAATTTCTGGATTTAATTTAAATCAGGAAATTCTAGAATATTATTTAAACTTCAAAAATTCATAACTTTTATTCTGTAAGTCCAAATTGGACAAATTATATATGAAAAATGATCAGAAAAATCCAATCTATCCATCTGTACTATTTTCATGCATGATCAAACAAGTTAAATTGAAGTTTTAAGCAGAACAAGGAAAAGCACTTTAAAAGGCCATATCTGAATTTGAAATTTGAATCTTTGATTCAAATTTGCTCAAACCTTTCTGGTTTTAGTTGCATTAGCCCAACACACTCATATTGCCATGTTTCATGCATGCATCATATTGTTGCACATTGTTTGGTGATGGTTGTGTATCGGTGTCCTTTGCGACAGGTTCTGCCTCCGAGGAATACCGTGATTACCCTAACGAAGAACCGTATCAGTGCATCGAACCATCAGGCAAGCAACCAACCATTTGATCATATCGATACAATCCCATGTTCTCGCTCCTGCTCTCTTTTACTGCATTAAGACAACGCGATTCAAACTGCTGTGTGCTACGGTAGTTGAACCCATTTCCTCTGCATGACCTGTCATTGCCACAGTAACTAGATGAAACCCACTAGCATGTGTAGGAGTTGATTGAGCCATATGTATGTGTTGTTCCTACCTTGCTATGCCTGCTATGCTTAGAGTCGTGTCAGGTCTGGTTCATCTGGGTGATGGGCTAGAGTGAAATGATTATGTCGGTAATAAGAGTGGTGTGGTGAACACGATTTGATAAAGGTATCGATGAGAGGCCATGTAGGAGTACATGGTGGGTTGTTTCATTGAAGCCGACCTTAAGCACTGAGATCTGTATGCGTGATTTAAGATACAGCTACTACCATGCATTGGGCCCTGAAATATGACCCCGCTCGACTTCTTATTCACCCTAGCTCTCTGTCCAGGAGTTGCAAGTAGTTTCTGGTGTTTGTAGCCTACTGGAGGCCGTGGACAGCGCTGACCGTAGGGGTGGGCTGTGATGCGGTAGGTACGTGGCCGGGTGTACCGAATACCCGTTAGGTATCTCGGGAACCCTGTTCACATCGTTCGGGGCCGTATGGGAAACCCCGGCCGGACTCCCTACGGATGGAACCTGAATAGTCGATAAACCTGGACTAGAGGCTTAAGTGTTTAGGTAGGTCGTGGTCTACACCCACGTCGGCTTTCGCTTGAAGTCTGCCGAGCACATGTCGTGTGCAGACGCTAAGTGGTGGAAACATGTATGAAGAAGTACACCCCTGCAGGGTTATCATAATCTATTCGAATAGCCGCGTCCGCGGTAAAGGACTACTTGGTTGCCTATACAGTTCATAGACAAGTAAATGGAAATTGTTAAAAGCCTCAAGATAAGTGTGAGTGCCGAGGATGGCTCTTCCGTAGGAAGACGGAGGTGGATCCTCGGTAGTGTATTGAAGTGGTGAGTAGTGGACTCGTGTGCGCAAAACCATTTCAAGTTGGAGTATCGTAGGATAGCCTAGCCAAGAGTCAAAGCTGGCTTGCTGCAATAACTCCACCAACCCTTCTTGATACTAAGCATGTATGTAGGATCTGATGTAAGTCTTGCTGAGTACCTTTGTACTCATGTTGCTATAATTTACATTTTTACAGAAGACGCTGCAACCCCTTCTGATGGGTTCTATGTAGACGTTGACATCAACGAGTAGGCTAAAGACCCAGGTGGTGACCCTGAGCTTGTGAAGGACCTTGTAGTATAGCTAGGCTTCCCAAGCCTCTTTTATTTTACTAGTTGTCTGTACTCAGACAAGTTACTTCCGCTGCCGGTTTGTATGACTGTATGACTTGTATGTTGGGTCGTGAGACCCGTACCTTTGTGTATGTTATGTATGGCTCCCTGAGCCTTAAATAAAGTACTTGTGTCGTAAAGTCATGTTGTGATGCTTCGTTGTATTTGCACATATCGAGCATATTGTGTGTATGATTGAAATGCTTGCTATGTGTGGGATCTGACTATCTAGTTGTTTATCTTTAGTAGCCTCTCTTACCGGGAAATGTCTCCTAGTGTTACCGCTGAGCCATGGTAGCTTGCTACTGCTCTGGAACACCTAGGCTGGCCGGCATGTGTCCTTCTTCGTTCCTGTGTCTGTCCCTTCGGGGAAATGTCACGCTTTGAGTACTGGAGTCCTGTTAGCCCGCTACAGCCCGGTTTACCGGAGTCCTGCTAGCCCAGTGCTACAGCCCGGACCCACTTGCTGATGACCGACACGTTCGAAGCTGGGTCATGGATGCCTGTCCCTGTAAGTCTGTGCCACTTTGGGTTTACGACTAGTCATGTCAGCCCGGGCTCCTTATCATATGGATGCTAGCGACACTATCATATACGTGAGCCAAAAGGCGCAAACGGTCCTGGGCAAAAGTAAGGCGACAACCGTGGGGATACCGTGCGTGAGGCCACAAAGGGATATGAGGTGTTACCGGCTAGATCGATGTGACATCGAGTCGGGGTCCTGACAGCGTTGGCATCAGAGCCGGACTGCCTGTAGGTTCTCCAAGCCAAACTAGTCGATGTTGAGTCTAGAAATTCTTTAGTTATATGTAGGGGAATTGTTTGTGGGATGGAACGTAAGGCTCTTTTTACTCCTTTATCTTATGACATTCTGATCTGAGTCAGTCCATTCTTCTACCGGGGGATAAGGAATTAGGATCTGTTCTCTCTATCAGGATCACGTGTTACTAATCAGTAGTACCTTATAAGTTTGATGGATACAAGCCTAGTTCAGTTCTACTACCTTATTATGTTGTTAGAATGGATTCAGAACTTTGATATGATGATGATGAGTGTGTATGTAATCCTTTGTCAAATGTCTCAAAATCCTTCTTGAGCATTTACAGCTGTTATGCTGCCGAAATTTCGCTAGAAATTCTAATGCCTTTGCATTATGATTGTGCTTTCAGATGGCCACTCGCGACCTCAATCAAGTGGTTCGCCTGACTCGATGCCTAGATGTACCCGGCCATACTGCCAAGTTGGTCAGGGTAATGACTGAGGCTGGATACCGCTGGTATCCTGAGTACACGGTCGAAGAGCAATTCCGAGATTTTAATCAAAGCCAGTATCTCTGCACTGTCAGGATATTTCCATCTTATCCTGGATCCACCGAGCCTCTTCACTGCTCTTATGGACTCGGGGTTACCATTGAGATGGCTGTGCAGGACGCCGCCTACTCTATGATGACCATTATGCGAGTCAGGTCTGGTATATTTCGGGACTCTGATTTCCGGTATATGCCAGGATCACTTCCGGGAGCACAAGGGTATCTCCAGGCTATCTATGCTGACCCCACTCAGGAGGATTCACGGACCCGCACCACTGCTGAGATGCTCGAGGATAAGGACCGTGAAAATCGGGCCTTAAGGCTAGAGCTCTTCAACACCCGTGCTGACCACTGGGCCACTTTGACTCGGTTCGCACCGGCGGTGCAAGCTGGATGTTCAGATATGCGCGATCTCTATCCTGTGAGATCTGCTCTGCCAGACGTGATGGTTTGGCGTGATGTAGGAGGCATCACCCCACCTCGCGGTCCCCGCAGGCCACCGTCTGTTGGTCCAAGGCCTCATCCTAGCCCCTATGGTCCACAAGCTCCGCGAGACCGTCTGTTTCCAGATGATCATGTTGAGCTTCCAGGCTATGGAGGTGACTTCTACGAGGACTACTACGGATCGGTCTGAGTTAGTGGTAGTATCACTAGTTCGCACTAGCTGTGTCGTCTATCGTCCCGCGTGACTCGTGGGATATGACCTAGTTTGTACTCCTTCCGGGGGTGTAGAAAAATAATGTATAGGAGCTTGGAATGCCTCCGATGAGATGTAATCCTCTTTTCACCGTAATAGTACTTTGTTTGGTCTTGTACTAAACCCTGTATGGTGTGTATGACGATGGAATAAAGAAACAGTTTCTGTATCTACCATGTCATACGGATGATCATCTTGCATTTCGAGTTATTCCTTACATTTTATCCTATCGGAATCTTATCATCCTGACTAAATCGTTGTCTTGTCTACCTAGGATGGTCAACACGCGCGCAAATCCGGCTTCTCAAGAGCAGGCCGAAGGCAGTGAAGCCAGGGATGCAAATCTGCCTCATCCTCCTTCACTAGCCGAGGTTATGATGGAAGCTGAGAGAAACAAGCGGGAGACCAACCGTTTGTTGGAGCGTATTGAACAGAACACAGCACACCATCAGAGGACTAACGTGGTGTCACTCAGTGATTTTATCAAATTGCATCCACCCATGTTCCACCACTCCGTCGAGCCTCTCGACGCTGATGACTGGCTTCGCAGTATCTCTCATAAACTGCGTTCCGCGCTGGTAGCGGAGGCTGACAAGGTCACCTTTGCTGCATATCATCTTGAAGGCCCCGCCAGTCTATGGTGGGAGAATTATGGAGCTATGCGCCCAGCGGGCCATGTCACTACTTGGGCTGAATTCAGCGAGGCTTTCCGTGAACATCACATTCCGGAGGGTCTCATGGACCGTAAACGTGAAGAATTTTGCAGTTTCACCCAAGGCCGACTTTCTGTGGATGCTTACAGCAGGGAGTTTGGTAATCTCGCACGATATGCAACCGAGGAAGTGTCTACCGATGCCAAGAAGCAAGCAAGGTTCCGTAAGGGCCTTAGTCCTGAGCTTCGCCGTGACCTCCGTCTGCATGAGTGCACAACTTTTCAGAAACTTGTCAACAAAGCCATCAGTGCCGAAACTGGTCAGACTGACTATGATGCAACACGCAAGCATGGCCGTGACATGGGTTCCTCATCCGGTGCTGGTCCTCAGAAGCGCCGCGTGTGGGTACCCAACACCGCCCTGCCACCCAGGTTTACACCGAGGCCATCCTTCCAGGCGCCTCGCCCCGTTCAACAGTCTGCTCCAGCCAAGCCCTATGGGGGTCCAACTAACAATGCTCCTCCACGTACCAGTTCCGTGACTTGTTTAAAGTGTGGGGAATCTGGTCACTATATGCGTGAGTGTCCCCAGACCAACCCCAACCAATCTGCTAAAGCTGTTGGCCGTGGCAAGCCGACAGGAAAAATATTCCACGCCAAGCCGGTCACCGCTTCACGTGGCCATGTCAACTGTATCTCTGCCGAAGAAGCTCAAGAGGATCCCAACGTCGTTCTCGGTACGCTTCTTGTTAATTGCCACCCGGCATCTGTTCTTTTCGATACAGGAGCCTCTCATTCTTTTATATCCGAAAGTTATGCTCGTTTGCATAACGTTGCATTCTGTGACATGCCATCCACTATGGAAATTTCTACCCCTGGTTCTAGATGGCAGACCTCTAGGGTAAGTTATGGAAATGAAATCCAAGTCGACAGACTTGTTTTCCTCGCGTCTTTGATAGCCCTTAAATCTTCAGATATTAATATCATTCTGGGTATGGACTGGATGTCGGCTCATCATGCCCAAATCGATTGCTTCTCTAGGACTGTTCAACTCACCCATCCTTCGGGAAAGATAGTCAATGTCTTGACCCGAATAGCCAAGCGACAGCTATATTCTCTTAACGCCAGCCCTTTGCCAGACCTTGAGGACGTTCCGGTAGTCCGTGACTTCCCGGATGTCTTTCCAGAGGAATTGCCAGGTGTTCCACCTGACAGGGATGTGGAGTTTGTAATAGACCTCATTCCAGGAACCGTTCCGATTGCTAGAAGACCTTATAAGATGGCACCCCTAGAACTAGCCGAGCTTAAGAAACAACTCGATGAGTCCTTGAAAAGGGGTTTCATCCGACCTAGCTCTTCTCCGTGGGCTTGCCCCGTCCTATTCGTCAAGAAGAAGGATGGTACGGACCGGATGGTTGTAGATTACCGACCTGTCAATTTGGTCACAATCAAGAACAAATATCCGCTTCCCAGGATCAACGACCTGTACGATCAGCTCGCTGGATCCTCAGTCTTCTCCAAGATGGATTTGAGGTTGGGCTACCATCAAATCAAAATCAGAAACGGGGACATTCCTAAAACGGCCTTTGTTACTCGTTATGGCCAATACGAGTACACCGTCATGTCCTTCGGTTTAACCAACGCTCCAGCCACCTTTTCTCGGTTAATGAACTCAATCTTCATGGAGTATTTGGATAACTTCATCGTGGTTTACCTCGATGATATACTCATCTACTCCAAGAACGAGGAGGAACATGCCGAACATCTAAGGCTAGTGTTGCAGAAACTTCGAGAGCATCGCCTTTATGCCAAATTTTCTAAATGTGAATTCTGGTTGTCAGAAGTGACCTATCTGGGTCATGTAATATCTGGTAAAGGTATTGCTGTTAACCCTGAGCGAGTTCAAGCCGTCCTTAATTGGACTCCACCTGAATCGGTCAAGCAAGTTCGGAGCTTTCTGGGCTTAGCGAGCTATTGTCGTCGCTTTGTCGAGAACTTCTCCAAGGTTGCTAAACCTCTAACCGAACTCCTCAAGAAAGATAAGAAGTTCGAATGGACTCCACAATGTGAGCACAGCTTTCAGGAACTGAAAAGACGCCTGACCTCTGCTCCCATACTGGTACCGCCAGACTTCTCCAAGGACTTTGTTATCTACTGCGACGCCTCGCGACAAGGACTAGGTTGCATTCTCATGCAAGATCGACACGTAATTGCTTACGCTTCACGGCAATTGCACCCACATGAGGAGAATTATCCTACTCATGATCTAGAGCTTGCAGCCGTAGTCTATGCACTTAAGACCTGGCGACATTACCTCCTCGGTAATCGTTGCGAAATATTCACTGATCACCAAAGTCTGAAGTACATCTTAACCCAACCGGATTTGAATCTCAGGCAAAGACGTTGGGTCGAGTTGATCACCGATTTCGACTTAGGAATAACCTACACCCCAGGGAAAGCCAACGTCATGGCTGATGCGCTAAGTCGTAAATCCTATTGTAACAATCTGATGTTACAACAAAGTCAACCGCTTCTCCATGAGGAATTTCGGAAGCTTAACCTTCACATTGTTCCTCAAGGATTCCTTTCCACCTTGGTGGCGAAACCTACTCTTACGGATCAAATCATTGCTGCCCAGAAGCGAGATAAGGGAATAGCTAAGATCAAGGAGAACATTGCTAGCGGAGGTGCTAGTTGTTTCACCACAAATGATCATGGTGTTGTGTACTTTGAGAACCGTCTAGTGGTTCCCAAGAACCAGCATCTACGGCAGTTGATCCTTAAGGAGGCTCATGAATCTCCTCTCACCATTCATCCCGGTAGTACTAAGATGTATCAGGACCTACGCCAGAGGTTCTGGTGGACTAGGATGAAGAGAGAAATTGCTCAGTATATTGCTAATTGCGACGTTTGTCGTCGTGTAAAAGCAGAGCACCAACGGCCTGCTGGCACCCTTCAACCCCTAGCTATTCCTGAATGGAAATGGGATAAAATTGGTATGGATTTCATTACCGGTTTTCCCAGGACCAAGAGAGGGAATAATGCTATCTTTGTCGTTGTCGATCGTCTTTCCAAAGTAGCCCATTTCTTACCTGTTCGTGAGAGTATAACCGCTAGTCAGCTGGCAGACTTATACATCTCCCGAATAGTGTCTCTCCATGGTGTTCCTTTGGAAATTAACTCGGATCGAGGAAGTCTCTTCACCTCTC
>NC_041383.1:514428841-514430085 GCF_002162155.2 Triticum dicoccoides
CGTGAACATCACATTCCGGAGGGTCTCATGGACCGTAAACGTGAAGAATTTTGCAGTTTCACCCAGGGCCGACTTTCTGTGGATGCTTACAGCAGGGAGTTTGGTAATCTCGCACGATATGCAACTGAGGAAGTGTCTACCGATGCCAAGAAGCAAGCAAGGTTCCGTAAGGGCCTTAGTCCTGAGCTTCGTCGTGACCTCCGTCTGCATGAGTGCACATCTTTTCAGAAACTGGTCAACAAAGCCATCAGTGCTGAAACTGGTCAGACTGACTATGACGCAACACGCAAGCATGGCCGTGACATGGGTTCCTCATCCGGTGCTGGTCCTCAGAAGCGCCGCGTGTGGGTACCCAACACCGCCCTGCCACCCAGGTTCACACCGAGGCCATCCTTCCAGGCGCCTCGCCCCGTTCAACAGTCTGCTCCGGCCAAGCCCTATGGGGGTCCATCTAACAATGCTCCTCCACGTACCAGTTCTGTGACTTGTTTCAAGTGTGGGGAATCTGGCCACTATATGCGTGAGTGTCCCCAGACCAACCCCAATCAATCTGCTAAAGCTGTTGGCCGTGGCAAGCCGACAGGAAAAATATTCCACGCCAAGCCGGTCACCGCTTCACGTGGCCATGTCAACTGTATCTCTGCGAAAGAAGCTCAAGAGGATCCCAACGTCGTTCTCGGTACGCTTCTTGTTAATTGCCACCCGGCATCTGTTCTTTTCGATACAGGAGCCTCTCATTCTTTTATATCCGAAAGTTATGCTCGTTTGCATAACGTTGCATTCTGTGACATGCCATCCACTATGGAAATTTCTACCCCTGGTTCTAGATGGCAGACCTCTAGGGTAAGTTATGGAAATGAAATCCAAGTCGACAGACTTGTTTTCCTCGCGTCTTTGATAGCCCTTAAATCTTCAGATATTAATATCATTCTGGGTATGGACTGGATGTCGGCTCATCATGCCCAAATCGATTGCTTCTCTAGGACTGTTCAACTCACCCATCCTTCGGGAAAGATAGTCAATGTCTTGACCCGAATAGCCAAGCGACAGCTATATTCTCTTAACGCCAGCCCTTTGCCAGACCTTGAGGACGTTCCGGTAGTCCGTGACTTCCCGGATGTCTTTCCAGAGGAATTGCCAGGTGTTCCACCTGACAGGGATGTGGAGTTTGTAATAGACCTCATTCCAGGAACCGTTCCGATTGCTAGAAGACCTTATAAGATGGCACCCCTAGAACTAGCCGA
>NC_041383.1:514431549-514453855 GCF_002162155.2 Triticum dicoccoides
ATTCATCCCGGTAGTACTAAGATGTATCAGGACCTACGCCAGAGGTTCTGGTGGACTAGGATGAAGAGAGAAATTGCTCAGTATATTGCTAATTGCGACGTTTGTCGTCGTGTAAAAGCAGAGCACCAACGGCCTGCTGGCACCCTTCAACCCCTAGCTATTCCTGAATGGAAATGGGATAAAATTGGTATGGATTTCATTACCGGTTTTCCCAGGACCAAGAGAGGGAATAATGCTATCTTTGTCGTTGTCGATCGTCTTTCCAAAGTAGCCCATTTCTTACCTGTTCGTGAGAGTATAACCGCTAGTCAGCTGGCAGACTTATACATCTCCCGAATAGTGTCTCTCCATGGTGTTCCTTTGGAAATTAACTCGGATCGAGGAAGTCTCTTCACCTCTCAATTTTGGGAAAGTTTCCAAAATGCTATGGGAACCCGTCTCTCCTTTAGCACCGCCTTCCACCCTCAGTCGAGCGGTCAAGTGGAACGCGTCAACCAGATTCTAGAAGACATGCTTCGAGCCTCGGTTATCTCATTCGGAATGGATTGGGAGAAGTGCCTTCCATTTGCCGAATTCGCTTATAACAACAGCTATCAATCTAGCTTGGGTAAAGCCCCTTTTGAAGTTCTCTATGGACGACGGTGTCGAACACCCCTTAACTGGTCAGAGACCGGGGAAAGACAATTCTTTGGCCCGGATATGATTCAGGAAGCAGAAGAACAAGTTCGCATCGTTCGTGAAAAATTGAAAACAGCTCAATCTCGTCAAAAGAGTCAATATGACCGAAAACATAAGGCTATGACTTTCGAGGTTGACGAGAAGGCTTATCTTCGGGTCACCCCTCTGAAGGGAACCCATCGTTTCGGTATCAAAGGCAAATTGGCTCCTCGTTACATTGGACCTTTTCGCATTCTCGCCAAACGAGGAGAAGTTGCCTACCAGTTGGAACTACCTCCGCACCTCTCCAGGGTCCATGATGTCTTCCACGTTTCTCAACTCAGGCGTTGCTTCTCGGATCCTATCCGTGGAGTGGACCACGAAACGCTTGATCTCCAGGATAATCTTACATATCGAGAGTACCCCATTCGTATCCTCGATCAGGCCGAGCGTACCACTCGACGCCAGAACATCAAGTTCCTCAAAGTACAATGGTCGCACCATTCTGAGGATGAAGCAACCTGGGAAAGGGAGGATCGTCTTCGACTCGAGTACCCCGCCTTCTTTCCGGAGGAACCCAAATCTCGGGACGAGATTCTTTTGAGTGGGGGTGAGTTGTCACACCCTAGCTAGTCATGCATTAGAATGTGTGCATCATGTTTAAAATTCCATTTAACTTGAAATGGGGATCTGTGAAACCCTCAGAATCATTTTGAAAATGACCCAAATAAAAATTTCTCCAAAAGGGTCCAAGAAAATGCTCATGTTGATCTCTGAAAATATTGGACAGAGATAAAAATCAAACCAATATTTTTAGTGACTCATGGACATTTATTTTGGGCATTTGGAATTAATGCATAAATATTTGCATTGGAAATATATTTCTATATATATGAAATATGGTCCAAATATTATGCCAATTCTAAAGGAGCTCTGGAATAATATATCTAGCCCCTGCAAAAATTGGCATAAGTTAAATAAATGATTTAATATATTATTTAAATCAAAACAAATGTCAGAAATTAGAAAACAGAAAAAAAATAAAAGGGAGAAGCTTACCTGGGCTCCTCCCTGTGCAGCCCAGCCAGCTGGCCGGCCCAGCCAGCAGGCGGCCCAGCCCGCCTCCCTCCTCTGTCGTCTTCGTCCCGACAGAGGGAGGGGAGTGTGGCCGGCGCGCGCGCGCGCCACCGCGCCACGCCACCTCTCTCCCTGCTTGCCTGCCCTCCCCTCCTCGCTCGATGCCCCGGACGACGCCACGCCTCCCCCCTGCTCTCTCTCACTCTCCCCCGGCTCTCCCCTCCTCTCCCTCGCTCTCTCTCTCACACGGCCGAACACCACCGTCGCCGCCGTTCGCCATAGCAGCCATCTCCGGCCACCCCTCGCTTCCCCGACTAGCTCAGGAGCTCCGCCTCGACCTCCTCTTCCTCCCCACCGCTCCACGGGTCTCCGGAAGCCCTGCATCGCCGCCACGTCGCCGTTCCCCTCTTCGGGCTCCGACCATCATCGCCGACGAATTCGCCGTCTCCAGCGCGTCTCCGAGCCCGCTTCGACGCCCACTGCAACCGCGGTGAGCCCCCGAGTCGTTTCCCCCTTCTTCCCGGGTCTCTTTCGACCTCTAGGCCTTAGCCCCACCTTGGCCGAGAGCTCCACGCCGCCGGCGATGTCGCCGTCGTGGCCACGGTCACCGTAGCGCCCAACCGAGCACACTATCGTGCTCCACGCCTCACTAGGAGCACGCAGCACGCACCAACGCCTCTCCAAACACCCTGCAACGCCGACTCCGACCGCACTCGAACTCCGGCCGCCGCTCACGAGCTCGCCGTCGACGGTACCGGCCACCCCAGGCTCGGCCACCACCACCGTTCGACGCGCGGGAGCAAGAGCTCTCCAACGAGCCCAAGAACGGCCTCGCCCGTGCCCTGTAGCGCGATCCCGCATCGCGCCGCCGTCTCGGGCCTCGCCGGCGTCACGTCGCCGGTGGGTTTGACCCACCTTGACCACGGCAGGACCCCCCAGGGTCACTGACGCGTGGGCCCCGTCGGCCAGGTGGACATCATTAGCGCTAACCACTGTTAGTTAACCCCCTGACACTGACCAGTGGGCCCCAGCGCCACTAATTAGTAATTAGGATTAATTTAACTCAGTTTAACCCCCCTGTCACTGACGTGTGGGCCCCACACGTCAGGTTTGACCTCAGCCAGCCGCAGTTGACCACTGACGTCATGATGACGTCATGCTGGCGCAATAACTATAATTTCTGGATTTAATTTAAATCAGGAAATTCCAGAATATAATTTAAACTTCAAAAATTCATAACTTTTATTCTGTAACTCCAAATTGGACAAATTATATATGAAAAATGATCAGAAAAATCCAATCTATCCATCTGTAATATTTTCATGCATGATCAAACAAGTTAAATTGATGTTTCAAGCAGAACAAGGAAAAGCACTTTAAAAGGCCATACTTGAATCTGAAATTTGAATCCTTGATTCAAATTTGTTCAAACCCTTCTGGTTTTAGTTGCATTAGCCCAACACACTCATATTGCCATGTTTCATGCATGCATCATATTGTTGCACATTGTTTGGTGATGGTTGTGTATCGATGTCCCTTGCGACAGGTTCTGCCTCCGAGGAATACCGTGATTACCCTAACGAAGAACCGTATCAGTGCATCGAACCATCAGGCAAGCAACCAACCATTTGATCATATCGATACAATCCCATGTTCTCGCTCCTGCTCTCTTTTACTGCATTAAGACAACGCGATTCAAACTGCTGTGTGCTACGGTAGTTGAACCCATTTCCTCTGCATGACCTGTCATTGCCACAGTAACTAGATGAAACCCACTAGCATGTGTAGGAGTTGATTGAGCCATATGTATGTGTTGTTCCTACCTTGCTATGCCTGCTATGCTTAGAGTCGTGTCAGGTCTGGTTCATCTGGGTGATGGGCTAGAGTGAAATGATTATGTCGGTAATAAGAGTGGTGTGGTGAACACGATTTGATAAAGGTATCGATGAGAGGCCATGTAGGAGTACATGGTGGGTTGTTTCATTGAAGCCGACCTTAAGCACTGAGATCTGTATGCGTGATTTAAGATACAGCTACTACCATGCATTGGGCCCTGAAATATGACCCCGCTCGACTTCTTATTCACCCTAGCTCTCTGTCCAGGAGTTGCAAGTAGTTTCTGGTGTTTGTAGCCTACTGGAGGCCGTGGACAGCGCTGACCGTAGGGGTGGGCTGTGATGCGGTAGGTACGTGGCCGGGTGTACCGAATACCCGTTAGGTATCTCGGGAACCCTGTTCACATCGTTCGGGGCCGTATGGGAAACCCCGGCCGGACTCCCTACGGATGGAACCTGAATAGTCGATAAACCTGGACTAGAGGCTTAAGTGTTTAGGTAGGTCGTGGTCTACACCCACGTCGGCTTTCGCTTGAAGTCTGCCGAGCACATGTCGTGTGCAGACGCTAAGTGGTGGAAACATGTATGAAGAAGTACACCCCTGCAGGGTTATCATAATCTATTCGAATAGCCGCGTCCGCGGTAAAGGACTACTTGGTTGCCTATACAGTTCATAGACAAGTAAATGGAAATTGTTAAAAGCCTCAAGATAAGTGTGAGTGCCGAGGATGGCTCTTCCGTAGGAAGACGGAGGTGGATCCTCGGTAGTGTATTGAAGTGGTGAGTAGTGGACTCGTGTGCGCAAAACCATTTCAAGTTGGAGTATCGTAGGATAGCCTAGCCAAGAGTCAAAGCTGGCTTGCTGCAATAACTCCACCAACCCTTCTTGATACTAAGCATGTATGTAGGATCTGATGTAAGTCTTGCTGAGTACCTTTGTACTCATGTTGCTATAATTTACATTTTTACAGAAGACGCTGCAACCCCTTCTGATGGGTTCTATGTAGACGTTGACATCAACGAGTAGGCTAAAGACCCAGGTGGTGACCCTGAGCTTGTGAAGGACCTTGTAGTATAGCTAGGCTTCCCAAGCCTCTTTTATTTTACTAGTTGTCTGTACTCAGACAAGTTACTTCCGCTGCTGGTTTGTATGACTGTATGACTTGTATGTGGGGTCGTGAGACCCGTACCTTTGTGTATGTTATGTATGGCTCACTGAGCCTTAAATAAAGTACTTGTGTCATAGAGTCATGTTGTGATGCTTCGTTGTATTTGCACATATCGAGCATATTGTGTGTATGATTGAAATGCTTGGTATGTGTGGGATCTGACTACCTAGTTGTTTATCTTTAGTAGCCTCTCTTACCGGGAAATGTCTCCTAGTGTTACCGCTGAGCCATGGTAGCTTGCTACTGCTCTGGAACACTTAGGCTGGCCGGCATGTGTCCTTCTTCGTTCCTGTGTCTGTCCCTTCGGGGAAATGTCACGCTTTGAGTACCGGAGTCCTGTTAGCCCGCTACAGCCCGGTTTACCGGAGTCCTGCTAGCCCAGTGCTACAGCCTGGACCCACTTGCTGATGACCGACACGTTCGAAGCTGGGTCATGGATGCCTGTCCCTGTAAGTCTGTGCCACTTTGGGTTTACGACTAGTCATGTCAGCCCGGGCTCTTTATCATATGGATGCTAGCGACACTTTCATATACGCGAGCCAAAAGGCGCAAACGGTCCCGGGAAAAGGTAAGACGACACCCGTGGGGATACCGTGCGTGAGGCCGCAAAGTGATATGAGGTGTTACCAGCTAGATCGATGTGACATCGAGTCGGGGTCCTGACAGCGTTGGTAGCTTTAGTTGCATTAGCCCAACACACTCATATTGCCATGTTTCATGCATGCATCATATTGTTGCACATTGTTTGGTGATGCCTGTGTATCGTTATCCTTTACGACAGGATCTGTCCCCGAGGAGTACCGTGACTACCCTAACGAAGAACCGTATCCGTGCATCGAACCATCAGGCAAGCAACCAACCATTTGATCATATCGATACAATCCCATGTTCTCGCTCCTGCTCTCTTTTACTGCATTAAGACAACACGATTCAAACTGCTGTGTGCTACGGTAGTTGAACCCATTTCCTCTGCATGACCTGTCATTGCCACAGTAACTAGATGAAACCCACTAGCATGTGTAGGAGTTGATTGAGCCATATGTATGTGTTGTTCCTACCTTGCTATGCCTGCTATGCTTAGAGTCGTGTCAGGTCTGGTTCATCTGGGTGATGGGCTAGAGTGAAATGATTATGTCGGTAATGAGAGTGGTGTGGTGAACACGTTTTGGTAAAGGTATCGATGAGAGGCCATGTAGGAGTACATGGTGGGTTGTTTCATTGAAGCCGACCTTAAGCACTGAGATCTGTATGCGTGATTTAAGATACAGCTACTACCATGCATTGGGCCCTGAAATATGACCCCGCTCGACTTCTTATTCACCCTAGCTCTCTGTCCAGGAGTTGCAAGTAGTTTCTGGTGTTTGTAGCCTACTGGAGGCCGTGGACAGCGCTGACCGTAGGGGTGGGCTGTGATGCGGTAGGTACGTGGCCGGGTGTACCGAATACCCGTTAGGTATCTCGAGAACCCTGTTCACATCGTTCGGGGCCGTATGGGAAACCCCGGCCGGACTCCCTGCGGATGGAACCTGAATAGGCGATAAACCTGGACTAGAGGCTTAAGTGTTTAGGTAGGTCGTGGTCTACACCCACGTCGGCTTTCGCTTGAAGTCTGCCGAGCACATGTCGTGTGCAGACGCTAAGTGGTGGAAACATGTATGAAGAAGTACACCCCTGCAGGGTTATCATAATCTATTCGAATAGCCGCGTCCGTGGTAAAGGACTACTTGGTTGCCTATACAGTTCATAGACAAGTAAATGGAAATTGTTAAAAGCCTCAAGATAAGTGTGAGTGCCGAGGATGGCTCTTCCGTAGGAAGACGGAGGTGGATCCTCGGTAGTGTATTGAAGTGGTGAGTAGTGGACTCGTGTGCGCAAAACCATTTCAAGTTGGAGTATCGTAGGATAGCCTAGCCAAGAGTCAAAGCTGGCTTGCTGCAATAACTCCACCAACCCTTCTTGATACTAAGCATGTATGTAGGATCTGATGTAAGTCTTGCTGAGTACCTTTGTACTCATGTTGCTATAATTTACATTTTTACAGAAGACGCTGCAACCCCTTCTGATGGGTTCTATGTAGACGTTGACATCAACGAGTAGGCTAAAGACCCAGGTGGTGACCCTGAGCTTGTGAAGGACCTTGTAGTATAGCTAGGCTTCCCAAGCCTCTTTTATTTTACTAGTTGTCTGTACTCAGACAAGTTACTTCCGCTGCCGGTTTGTATGACTGTATGACTTGTATGTTGGGTCGTGAGACCCGTACCTTTGTGTATGTTATGTATGGCTCCCTGAGCCTTAAATAAAGTACTTGTGTCGTAAAGTCATGTTGTGATGCTTCGTTGTATTTGCACATATCGAGCATATTGTGTGTATGATTGAAATGCTTGGTATGTGTGGGATCTGACTATCTAGTTGTTTATCTTTTGTAGCCTCTCTTACCGGGAAATGTCTCCTAGTGTTATCGCTGAGCCATGGTAGCTTGCTACTGCTCTGGAACACCTAGGCTGGCCGGCATGTGTCCTTCTTCGTTCCTGTGTCTGTCCCTTCGGGGAAATGTCACGCTTTGAGTACCGGAGTCCTGTTAGCCCGCTACAGCCCGGTTTACCGGAGTCCTGCTAGCCCAGTGCTACAGCCCGGACCCACTTGCTGATGACCGACACGTTCGAAGCTGGGTCATGGATGCCTGTCCCTATAAGTCTGTGCCACTTTGGGTTTACGACTAGTCATGTCAGCCCGGGCTCCTTATCATATGGATGCTAGCGACACTATCATATACGTGAGCCAAAAGGCGCAAACGGTCCCGGGCAAAAGTAAGGCGACACCCGTGGGGATACCGTGCGTGAGGCCGCAAAGGGATATGAGGTGTTACCGGCTAGATCGATGTGACATCGAGTCGGGGTCCTGACAAGGCGGCCGCCTCCACCCAGAAGAAGCTAGAGGACGCCGAAGCCGCTCTTGCAGCGAGACGACGAGCCGAGGAGGCCGCGCGTCGCCGATCGGCGATGCTCGTCCCCTCACTGTCCTCTGCACCGCCGCCTCCAGAGTTCACGGGACAGACCGGAGAGGCCGGCACCGAGAACCCCGTCGTGGAGAAGGAGAGCGGCGAGGCCTCCATGTCGAACACTCTCGTGCCGCCACCGCCGCCTCCACCGCTGTCTGGGAGACCGCACGGCAAACAGTCGGCGGGTCCGCCGGAGCCGCCGACCGTGGACGAGTCCGAGGCGAGGCTGCTTCTCCAAGTCGCCTCGCTGGTGCGCCGCCGTCTTGAGAGGGTGACCTCGGCGCCGTGACCTCGGGAGACCGGCGCCGCCAGCTCGGCAGCCCTAGACGCTGAGGCAACAAGCGCCGCGCCCATCGGGTGGTTGCGCGGAGGCGGCACTGGGCCGCTGAATCAGGCGCTTCTGGACATTCAGGTGAAGCTGTGTGCTGAAGGTGACGCCCTTCAAACTTGCACCAGGGCGCATCTGGCAGCGCGGATGGCCGTCCGAGTATGTTTCCTTCTTCTTTTCAATTCTTGTTTTTCTCTGTGGGGGCGCGCCAGCGCACCCACTGGGTGTAGTCCCCGAGTTTCGGGCCGGCTGCTGAGCAGGCGGCTCGGAACTCCCTTTGGCGAGTTCCAAGTACTTATTTTGTCTGACATCGTTGTTTGCAGGAGTATCACAACCTCCGCGCCACTGCCTTCAACCGCAATGTTGAGGAGTTGAGCAAGCGGACTGCCGACTTGATGGAGAGCCGGAGTAAGTTCTTTTCCCTCTCTTCTTCGCGGGGGCGCGCTGGCGCACCCGCGGGCTGTAGTCCCCGAGATTCAGGCCGACTGCTGAGCAGTCGGGCCGGATCTTCCCGGTGATCTTCTTTTCTGACTACTTCGATGTTTCCTTTCTTTCGTGTTTCAGGGGCCAACGCTACTCTTCAGGGGCAGCTGGGTGAAGTTAACACCGCCTTGCGTGCCAAGGGGGAGGAGTGCAGCAAACTCACTGCAGAGCGCGATCTGCTTACTGCGCAGCTGGCCGAGCAGAAGGAGCTGCTCAAGAAGGCGCAGGACGAGGCCGAGAAGAAGGAGGCCGCTCTCCTGGCCGAATTCGAGAGCGAACGCTCCTCCTGGACCGACAGGGAGGCGATGCTGACTTCCGGCTTCCACGACATTGAGGATATCGTTTATGGTGAGCTTTCTTACTTTGAATTTCCGACTATGTGTCAGGCTGACTTCTGATTTTTCGACTTGCTTCTTTTTTGTCTTGGCAGACTTCTTCCCTGGCCACTCGCAGGCAGTCCCTCTGGCCATCGAGGCTGATCGTGAGGCGCGAAGGGCAAATGGTGAGGTGATTTCCGCCAATGCTCCCCTGACCGTCGATGAGCAGCTTCTGAGCATCGAGGCCCGTCTTCGTCCGGCCCACCGGCGGATGCGCCGGCTTCAGCGTGCCGGCGCCCAGGCGGTTGCCGCTCTGTGGCCAGACATGCCGACTCTATGCATCGCCAGTCGGACCGCCGACTGGCTGGAAGTCGCCGCCGGCCGTCTTGAAGCTTGGAAGGGTTCCTCGGCTCGGGCCGGAGCGCGCCGGGCCTTGGAGTTCGTCAAGGCGTGGTATCCGGGGCTGGACCTGGACCGTCTGGCCGCATTCCGGTCAGAGGCCCAGGCCGAGCTGGAGGCTGTGGAGGGCGCCCTTGTCGAGTGTGCGGCGGCCATCGCCGAGTACACGGACACCAGTGTCTTCATCCCCGAGCAGGTTGAAGGCGGCGAGGAAGTGCCGCTAGAGTGGTTCAGGATGAACCCGGAATATGGTGAGGACTCGGCGGAGGTGATTGACTCCAGCACCGAGGAAGAAGGCGAGGCGAAGGACGAAGGCGAGACGGAGGTGCCAGAAGGCGGAGCGGGCGACCAGCCTCAGCTCGACCGCGCCTCTAGCAACGAGTCGCGTCCGACCGGGCCAACTGCCGCTGGCGGCGATCAAGCCGAGACTGCCCAGCCGACTGCCCCGGCGCCTGACACCGCCGTCTCCTCCGACCCTCCGAACCCGTCTGCTGCTCCTTAGGCTGCCTTCTGGCTTTATTTATCTGTTCTAGAAGGTCTTTGATGAACTTGTTAATTTGCACAATTCCACCCTCGGGGTGTATTTTAAACTTCTGTCTGAAGATTCGGCCAATGGGCCTATGCTTATGTAAATATTAATCCAAGTCCTATCTTTCCTTGCTCATTGCTCCTTTGGCTTTTTCCTTTGCCGCCTTCCCCTAGTTGCGGCTTTGCCAGCCGGCAGACCGCTCTGCGGACTGCTGCTGGGCCAAATGTCTGGCTACTTTGGGGAAAGCAAGTACTTGCCTTTCTTTGGAGTTTATTTAACAAGTTGGATAGAAAGCAGTAAGCCGAATACTCGTGAGTCGGCTTGTAAGAAAGGGGGGTTGGAAACCGGCTTAAGCTATGTTGATGTTTTGGGTCCTTAGCCATTTTTCGTGTGGACGCCCATTCATCCTTACTCCTGCTTACCAAACAGTCGCTCTGCGAGCTGTAGCTTCTAGCAGGAGACGGCTTAGGCGCCGCACACTACTTGTCCGACTTCAGGAAACATTTCATAGCGCCAGACGGCGAATCCCTGGGCCGACTAGTCGAACCCAGCGCCAAGCAGCATAGCAAGAAGTAGCATACTTGAAGGCATAATTCTTATCATACAGATAATCAAAAGGGGCAGTCCCCGAGCTCGTCTCGGGGGGCCCGAAGTCTCGGTACTTTGATACAAAGGGGTAGTGTGATACATACTGAATCAACTGTAAAACCTTCGGAGGAGGTTTGCGTTCCATGGTCGTTCCGACTCTTTGCCGGAGTCGTCTCTCTTGCGAGCTCGGGGCTTCTGAGCATCGATCAGATAGTAGGAGTCATTGCCCAACACCTTGCTGACAATAAAGGGGCCTTCCCAAGGTGCCGACAGCGTGTGCTGGCCGGCTGCCCGCTGGATCAGTCGGAGCACAAGGTCGCCCTCTTGGAAAGATCTTGGCTTGACCTTCCTATTGTAGTATCGGCGCAGGCTCTGCTGGTAGATGCCGGACCGACTGAGTGCCAACAGCCGGCCCTCTTCCAGCAGATCGACACCGTCTTGACGTGCTTCTTCTGCTTCCTCCTTGGTGTACATGGTGACTCGCGGGGAGTTGAATTCTGTGTCCGTCAGGATGACGGCTTCAGCACCATAGACGAGGAAGAAAGGCGTGAAGCCGGTTGACTTGTTTGGAGTCGTGCGCAGACTCCAGAGGATGGCTGGCAGCTACTCGAGCCAACAGCCGGCCGAGCGCTCCAGTGGTTCAACCAGGCGGGGCTTGATGCCGGATAGGATGAGGCCGTTTGCTCGCTCTACCTGGTCATTTGACTGCGGATGGGCGACGGACGCTAAGTCCAGTCGGATGCCCTGTGTAGCGCAGAAACGGGCCAAGGCTCCTTTGGCAAAATTTGTGCCATTGTCGGTGATGATGCTATGTGGTATGCCGTACCGAGTCGTAATGTCGGCGATGAAGGTTACTGCAGTCGGACCATTCAATTTCTTGATGGGTTTTGCTTCTATCCACTTGGTGAACTTGTCCACTGTGACAAGTAGGTGAGTTAGGCCACCTCGTGCCGTCTTGAATGGTCCCACCATGTCCAGGCCCCAAACCGCAAAGGGCCAGACGATGGGAATGGTCTTGAGCGCCGAAGCCGGCTGGAGCGGCTTGGAACGGAACATCTGGCACCCTTTGCAGTTTTGGACTAATTCTTTGGCCTCTTCCAGGCAGTCGGCTAGAAGAATCCATGTCGGAAGGCTTTGGCGACGAGTGCCCTTGAAGCCGCATGATGGCCACACTCGCCTTCATGGATGTCTCTGAGAATTGCTTGGCCTTGTTCTACCTCGACACAGCGTTGGTAGACACCAGTGACACTGCGCCTGACCAGCTCTCTGTTGACTATGGTATAGGCTGCCGCTCGGCGTTGCACTTGCCGAGCCAGGATTTCATCAGCTGGCAGCTCTCTGTTTACTAGGAACTTGAGGATGGGCTGGGCCCATGAGGGTGCTGCTACTTCTTCGATTGCCACTATTGCGACTTGGACAAGGGTGGCTGGGCTAGGAGGCGGCGGGCTGGGATCCGCGGCAGCTTGCTGGGTCGATGAAGTCCCCGGGCCGACTGGAGCAGTCCCCGGGCCGAGTTCTGAAGTCTTCAGGCTAACTGTCGCAGTCCCCGGGCCGGGTTCTAAAGTCTTTAGGCTAACTGCCGCAGTCCTCGGGCCGGGTTCTGAAGTCCCCGAGCTGGCTTTGACTGCGGTATTTTTGGAGCCGTCTGCTGGTGCTCTTGAGTCGGATCCGACTTCTTCGGGGGGAGCTGGCACGAAAATGGAGTCTGATTCTGGCGAAGGCTTGATAGATGGCTTGAGGAGGCGCTGAAGGGCGACGCCGGATGGTATTGCTTGACGGGTGGAGCCGACTCGTGCCAAGGCATCCGCTTGGTCATTGTCATTTCTTGGAATGTGAAGGAATTCACACCCCTCGAAATATCCGCTGAGTTGCTGCACCAGGAAGCGGTAGCTCGCCATGTTTGTGTCTTTGGCGTCCCAGTCACCAGATGACTGCTGGACCACCAAATCGGAGTCGCCATAGCACAGGATCCGGCGGATGCCGAGTTCTTTGGCAAGCCACAGCCCGTGAACGAGCGCCTCGTATTCGGCAACGTTGTTGGAGGCGGTGAAGTAGATCTGCAGCGCGTACTTGAGCTTGTCGCCTTTGGGGGAGGTGAGGATGACGCCGGCTCCCAGGCCGGTGCGCATCTTGGAGCCATCGAAATGCATTCGCCAATGGGTGGAGTCAGGTGCTGGCGGCAGGTACTGGGTCTCGGCCCAGTCGACAAGGAAGTCGGCCAGTGCTTGTGACTTGATGGCGGTGCGGGGCTGGTAGTAGATGGTGTAGGGAGCCAAATCTATGGCCCACTTGGCTACTCGGCCTGAAGCATCATGGCTTCCGATGATCTCGGCCAGTGGAGCGGTGCAAACCACAGTGATTGGATGTTCTTGAAAGTAAGGCTTCAACTTCTTGGCGGCGAAATGCACGCCGTAGCACATCTTCTGGTAGTGGGGGTAGTTTTGCTTGGAGGTCGACAGTACCTCGCTCAGGTAATATACCGGTCTTTGGACAGGGAGCATCTTGCCTTCCTCCTTGCGCTCGACTACGACAACTGTGCTGACTACCCGGCTGGTGGCGGCAATGTATAGGAGCATAGGCTCTTTGGGAGTCGGAGCCGCCAGCACAGGGGGAGTAGTTAACATCTTCTTCAACTCGAGAAATGCTTCATCCGCCTTGTGGTTCCACTCAAAAAGGTGGTATTCTTCATCAGTTGGTACAAAGGGAGAGCCTTCTCGCCCAGCCGACTGATGAATCGGCTGATGGAAGCCAGGCAGCCGGTGAACTTCTGCACATCTAACAGTCGGCGGGGGACTTCCATTCTCTCGATGGCTTTGATCTTCATAGGGTTGCACTCTATGCCGCGTTCAGAGACCAGGAAGCCAAGGAGCTGGCCAGCTGGCACTTCGAAGACGCACTTCTCCGGATTGAGCTTGATCTGGAATCGGCGCAGATTCTCAAAGGTTTCTTGGAGATCTTCCAACAATGTTCCCCGCTTTTCCGTCTTCACTACCACATCATCCACGTAGACGTGGGCATTTCTGCCGAGTTGCTTGAGGAGACACTTCTGCATGCAACGCTGAAAGGTGGCGCCGGTGTTCCTCAAGCCGAACGTCATAGTCAGGTAGCAGAAGGCTCCGAACGGCGTGATGAAAGCAGTCTTCAGTCTGTCCGCCGGGTTCAGCTTGATCTGGTGATATCCTGAATATGCATCTAAGAAGCTCAACAGCTCGCATCCGACTGTGGAGTCTATCACCTGGTCAATTCTTGGCAAAGCAAATGGATCTTTGGGGCAAGCTTTGTTGAGGCTTGTGTAGTCGATACACATCCGCCACTGCTTGTTCTTCTTCAGCACTAGGACCGGGTTCGCCAGCCATTCTGGAAAGAACACCTCCATAATGAAGCCGGCCGCTAGGAGTCGGGCTATCTCTTCCCCAACAACTCTTCTTTTCTCTTCTGACAGGCGGCGCAAGGGCTGCCTGACGGGCTTCACATCAGATCGGACATGTAGCTTGTGCTCGGCGAATTCCGTCGGTACACCTGGCATGTCTTTAGGGGACCATGCAAAGATGTCTCGATTCTCACGGAGGAAATCGACGAGCTCGCCTTCCTACTTGCTGTCTAGGTTTGTACCTACGACAGTGTGCCTCTCCGGGTGCTCCGGGTCCAAAGGTATCCTCTTTGTTTCTTTAGCCGGCTTGAACGAACCATCAGCTTCCGACTCCTTGGGGTCGGGCGACATCTCTGGCTGCTTGCCGGCCATCGCCACAACCCGGTCAAGGAGCCGCCTTTCAGCTGCGATCACCAGGGACTCGGCCAACTGACTACTCTTGGCCGCACAGGCGGACGACTTCTTGTAGTCGCCAGCCACGGTCAGAATCCCCTTTGAACTCGGCATCTTCATCTTGAGGTAGGCGTAGTGGGGGACCGCCATGAACTTGGCTAAGGCAGGTTGGCCAAGCAGCGCTTGGTATGTGCTTTCAAGGTCCACCACTTCAAACCAGACTAGCTCTCGGCAAAAATGATCTTTGTCTCCGAAGAGGACGTCTATCTGGATCTTGCCGATCGGGGAGCAGGAAAGGCCAGGTACAATGTCGTGGAAAACAGTTTGGCTGCTTTGAAGTTGTTTCTGCTTGATCCCTAATTTCTCCATGGTATCCTTGTACAGGATGTTGATGCTGCTGCCTCCGTCTATCAACACTCGCGAGAAGCGAGCGGCCCGCCTATCAATGGCCAAGGTTGCACTCAGAACCAAGGCGTAGGAGCCCGGATTCGGCATCACCTCTGGGTGATCTGCTCTGCTCCAACTGATAGGCTTCTCGGACCAATGCATAAATTCCGGAGTATCTGATCCTACTGCATTTACTTCTTGCTGTTGCAACCGTCTGCTGCGTCGATCATCAGCCATACTAGTGAACACCACATAAGCTCCATGCTCTTCGGGGTATTCATCTTGTATGGCGCCGACTGGCCTGGCCGCCGGCTGCTGGGGCGGCTGTGGAGGCGGCGGCCCAGCAGGCGGAGGAGGAGGAGGCTGTCTCCCTTGGCGATTCTGGTGAGCCAGTGGCATTTTCGGGTGGTATGGTTTGATGGCTTCGCACCGCTGTGGAACTTGCAGGGACCATCCAGAGTCTGCTCGTAAGAGAAGGCTGGCAACCAGTTGGACTTGCCGCCTTTCTGCCGCTTCGCCGGAGGCTGCCCCTCAGGCTGTTGGTCTTCGACTATCGCGACCTGCCGACTGCTGGAAGTCGGCTGTGGGGCCTTGCGCTTGTGATCATTCTGTTGCTGTCGCCGACTGGTGTCTCCGGCTGGAGTTCTGGGAGCTTGAGTGGCCACCTTGCCAGTCGCACTAACTTGAATCTCTGTCTTCATGGAAGAGTCGGCCGTGGCATATTTGTCTGCGATGACCAGCAACTCGTCGAGGGTCTCGGGCTCGTCGCAGAGGAGCCGGTGTTTTGAGGAGGGTGCCTTCTCTGCACATGGCGGTGAAGTACTCGATAGCCTGCACCTCGTGCACGCCCTCGCAGGAGTTCCGAAGCTCGCCCCATTGCGTGAGGTAGTCGCGTGTCGACTCGTCTTGGCCTTGCACGCACAAGGAGAGTTGTCATGGCTTGGGGGGCCGCTTGTACGTGCTGGTGAAATTGCGGATGAAAGCTTCGGTGAAGTCGACCCAACTGTTGATGCTGCGGGGCTTCAAACTGTTCAACCATGTCCGGGCCGTGCCCTGGAGCATTAGCGGAATGTACTTCACGGCAACTCGCTTATTGCCGTTTGCTATGTTGACGGTTGTGGAGTAGTCAACCAGCCAATCTTCCGGCTTCACGGAGCCAGTGTACTTGGATGTGTCTCGGGGGAGCGTGAACCCTTTGGGGAAGGGCTCATCTCGAATGCGGGGCCCAAAGTAGGGTGGACCCAGCTCGTCTTCTTCTTCCAGCGCCAGGGATCGGTGGAGTCAGTCGATCCGGTGGCGTGTGTCGTTCTCTCCAACTCCCTCTCGACGGCCGAGGCGGTCGTCGAGAGTCGGATGATCGATAGGCGGTGGGGAGACTCGTCTTTCCCTTCGTGGTGGGGGAGGCAGGTAGTCGCCCTGCCGCTCCACTGCTCTTGGGCGGCCGTCTTGGTCACGCTCGATGGTGATGCGAGTCCGACTATGGCTGACAGCCGGATCCTTCTCTTTTCTTCTGCAGACTCCGCCAGTCGACGTCCGAGACGTCGCGCCTTGATCTTGGCGGGGAGGTAAGTCGTCATTTTGTCGCTGCAGCGCCTCCGTGCGGCAGCCGGCTTCGTGCTGTGCGGCAGCCGCTTTGAGGAGTCGCTGGACTCGCTCGGTCATTAGGCGGCGCTCTTCGCCTTCGAAGTTGTCTAGCTCGTCTGCTGCCGCCTGAGCGGCACGGATGTTCTCCGCAGGCGTGGCATATACGGGGCGATCGGCCCCGAACAGGTTGGCGACGGCCGCGCCGCGCTGTCGGACCGCGCCTAGGCGGCTAGGCCCAGTCGGCGCCAGCGAGCCGCCCACAGCGCGATCCATCTCACGTTGGTAGGCCTCCGACAAGCGTCTCATGCTTGTCAGCTTCTTCGCGCCTTCGACAAGCTGAAGGCGGCGTGCCTCCAGCGTCTCGGCGTCAACGTCCTTCAGAATGGGCGCCGTCAGGTCTCCAGAGCCGCGTCGAGCGGGTCATGAGCTCCTTCACCGGAGTGCTCGCCATGACTGATGACGAGCACTTCCGTGATGGCGGTTCCGCCGTTCGCCTCGCGAGGGAGCGGCTTGTCGTAGATCACCACGTTGGAGGGGAACGTGTCGAGCGACACGCCGTCGGAGTCGACCAGCATCGGGTCGGTGGAGCCTACGGCTCCAAGTCCACGGCAGGCTCGCCAGCAACGTGGAGATGGTCGAGGAGGCCCGCGAGGAGGCTTTCGGGGCCGCCCGTGCCTGCATCGGATGCAGGCTCGTCGGAGATGCTAACCTCGCCGAGAAGGTCAGCGAGGCAGCTCGCCGCGCAGGCGTCGTCTACGCTTTGCAGCGCGTCGGGGCAAGCGCCATCGGGCATGCCGGGCTGGCTATGCTCGCGGGGGAGCAAAAGGGTTCCCGTCCAAAGCAGGTCTCCGGACGACGGTGCACCTCGCCCCACAGTGGGCGCCAAATGTCGGGGGTTGGGTGCGACATATGCCAAAGGATGGCTTATCATGGTGGGAGCGAGTAGAACGTCGCCGGTGCCAGGAAACGGGATTAGGCGAAGGCATGCACGCCGGCGAATCTTACCCGGCTTTGGGGCTCTCCGGGGAGATAACACCCCTACTGCTGCTCTGCGGGGTCTCCGCATGATCACTAAGGCGTAGTGACTACAAGGTTGCTCCTAGAGCTGTATTCTGGAGGTCGAAGGAGACAAGGCTAGCCCTCTTCTTCCTATATCATCGGGTCTAAGGCTAATGGATGCAAACCCTTTGCATGGGTGCCCCGGGGGGTTTATATAGGCCTACCCCCTGGGGATACAATGGTAATCCGGCTGGGCGCGGGTCCCAGCCATCTGTCTCGCAGGTCGCCGTCTTCTTCGCCAACTTGCGGGCCCCGCTGGCGATTCCGGCACTGTAGCCGTGCCTCTGATGATGCAGGCTTGGTCATTGGGTCGTGGCAACAGTGCCGCCGTCTATCGGGCGATCACTGTCGTTACTCCCCATCTTGTCTGGTTAATGGCGCGTGGGACCCGTGAGAGGGGCTGGCCGACTCCGGGGAGCCGACTCCCACGGGGCCGCCTTCGGAGCGTATCCGCCGTCTTCTAGCTCTCACTGACTGGCGGGTCCGCCGTCTCTGAGCCGTATAGGTAGGCCATCGTGGACACAGTGCGCCGCGCACTATGGCAGAGGTCAGGTCTGGCATGGCTACAGTGTCGGGCCACGCCGGAGATCTCCGGCGGTATGGCACACTATAGCCACGCCGTGTGACACCCCAAAAATTTGGCCTTGTTTTAGTTAAAAAAATTTGCCAGGAATTAAAACTTTGGATTTCTGAGCTCCATTTTTGATTTTTAATCATTTCCTTCCCTGTTATGATGAGTTTTTCCCAGAGAGAAAACTTTTCAATTATGTTGTTGGACTTGTTTAACCTCTCAAGAAAAACTTTGCTGTTATCAGTGTAACTAATTAAATAATTAAATTGCTTGATCTTTACTTTCTTGAAAATAGTTTTTTCAAGGTTATCTGACCATATTTGAACTACAACCATTTGATGGACTCACTTACAATTTCCACAAAAATTTGGAGATGCCATGTGATGTTTTTGATTAACTTTTATGCAAAAATATATTTCATTCATAAAATATTTTGAGCCCTGCACTCAATTTTTCTTCTCTGGTCCAAAGTGCATTTTGCACTACAACCTATTTAAATATTTCTTTAAAACTTCTACCAAAATTAAGGGAGGTCAGTAGGAGCATATTATTTCACTTTGTGCAAAAACCTATTTATGTTCTTTGAAAAATTTGAGTGGATCAACCTCATTTCCATTCTGGTCCAATTTGAGGATTTGTACAGCAGCCACCATTTTAGTTGCTCCTATACCCTTGATTATTTCTCCTACTTGTAGTCCCCCATGTTAAACCCTTAAGTCCAAGAGCATGCACCTTTTGGATCATTTTTGGTTCATGAAATAATGTCATTTATTTCCTGTCCAGAATTGGGGTTTTGTAAAACTTGCACTAGCAAGTTTCCCCTTTTGTCCAACTAACCACACCACCCTCTTATTCTTCTAAAGAGACCCCCATCTGGAGTTTTTGGCCACTCCAAGAAATGCCTAAGTGCCCTTGGCATTTTGTCAAACACCTGGTATGCATGATCAGTTTTGTCATGATTTTTGTTTTGCACTGTGACCTTGCACCTCTGATCAAACTAGCATGTCCACTAGCATCTCAACTAGCCCTAGACTAGAACTGCTAATCCTCAGCTCCAACCAAGCCATCTGGCAGGCCACGGCATTTCGCCGAACGGATGGTGGGCGTGCTCTGGGCGCGCCCAGAGCGTGCGTTTGGCACGCCAGTGCGCTCGTGCCGCCGCGTCTCGCCCCGCACCCGTTCCGACTCGTTCCGGCCCTTGGCAATAGCTGCTAGCACGCCACGTATCCCCCGCACCGCCACGCCACCCCGACCACCCCTGGCACCCCACAGCGCCGCCACCAGAACCCTCTTGGCGGCATGCCCGCGGCCGCATCCACCACCGCCATGGGCAGCACCGCCCCGACCACCACAGCGCGCCAGCTCACCTCCATGGACAGTGGAGCTTTCGTCGGTAGCTCCTGGAGCCGACCAACCACCGCCATGTCGCCCTGCAACACAGTAGGGCGGTTCGCCGGCAAACTTATCCCCGGCCGCCGCAAACCGACATGGCCACGCTATAAAAAGGGACCTCGAGCCCCTCTGAGCACGCACGCACCCTCAGGCTACCCTCATGGCACCCCCATAGCCCGCAATCGTCCGGGAAACGTCGTCTTCCTCATCTCCGGCAACCACGGCCGCCGCCACTGCCTCGTTCACTCTGGCGCCACCAGGGCCTCCCCCTCCCTAAACTCTACACCAGGAGCTTCCTCTCCCTCCCGTGAGCAGATCCCCCTATTCAATTTGGTTCGGGAGCCATCGCCGCCACAAAACCACTTTGCTCCCGAGGCTCCCTCCGCCGCGAAGCTCACCGCCGACGACTTCTTCCACCACTGTCGACCCCTCGACCACCGGGAGAAACGCCCCAGCCGTGCGGATCCAGCCCCGCCCTCCAGAGGCCGCGAGGAGCCGCCGCTCGCCGGCGTTGGTCGCCGGAGTCCCGCCTCCGCTCGGGACAAAGGAAGAAGGAG
Source organism: Triticum dicoccoides (assembly GCF_002162155.2). Taxonomy (NCBI): domain Eukaryota; kingdom Viridiplantae; phylum Streptophyta; class Magnoliopsida; order Poales; family Poaceae; genus Triticum; species Triticum dicoccoides. Next base: position 514,451,243 of record NC_041383.1, read on the forward strand.
GAGGGCGGACTGGTCAAACCTGACCAGTGGGCCCCTTGGACCCATTGTCAGTGACCCTGCGCCTATCCACGTCGGTTAAGTGAAGACGTATTAACCCCAGTACGTCTCCCGTTTTCGAAGACGTATTCTGCCGAAACGTTTTCTTTTCTGTTTTATTTTTTAAAAAACAGTTTTGACCATAACTTTGACTGGCTATAACTTTTTAAATATAAATCCAAATGAGTTGATTCTTTTTCCTACCTTCTTCAAATTTGGTCTAGTTTATTTTAAGATTTATTTCAAAAAAATTCAAACAACTTTTTGGTTCTGTTTTTGAAATATGTGTTAATTCAAATATATTTTTAAATAGGATTTTGGGAGAGGGAAGAAGCTTTCAAAAGTTTTTGAGTGCACCCTGCCTTTCCACACATTGAAGGCAAGCATTCTGAACCTCGGCATAATATTTTGGTGTGATCATTGATGCATTTATAACACCACCGCGTTTCGAAGGACTTGTTATTTCATGTGATATGATCATATGCATGGGTGCATGTTATTGATTTCCATGCTGTTGGAAACGAACACACTTGTGATGATAATCACCCTCATATGCCTTGAATGCATACCGGCAGAAAACCATGAAAAACCTCTGCCTTGGGTAGGTATGAGTTTGTCACCGGTCTCCGTCGGGACGGTTATGTCTGATATGGCATGGCAAGGTGATATGAGCGGTGACCCTGTTGGATGGATTATATTTGTTATACTAATCATGCAGGGAATACTTTAACCTCCTGAGTCGACTGTAGATCGAGTCTTGTTCCAGTAACCCCCATACTTGTTTCGTACTACCACTCGTCTCTACAGCAAGTAGAGTACGGTTCAGTAAGTTGTCAACCTCTTTCTAGCACACACCGTACAGAGAGGCCATGGTGGAAGATACTGGTTGTAACCGGTAGGCAGGCCACCTGGTCCGGGAGCATGGGTGTTTTCGGTTGAGACCGAGAGGGGAGGCCACCCCTTAGAGCGCGCGATATAAATTTGATCCCATGCTACGCGAGGTTGTAGCCTCCCCACTTAGAGTTTGCTTAACAGGTGTCGTGGGTGATTCCAGACACGTGTGTGATAAGCTGGTGTGTGCAAGTTAGGTGTGTTTTCAACAAAAAGACCGTAGATGGAATTAGTCCCGATGGACTAAAGAAATCCGTTACTCGTGGGTAAAGAGTACACCCTCTGCAGAGAATAAACCTATTCGAATAGCCATGTCCATGGTTAAGGATTACAGTCTGGGATGGGTCAAGTATCGGTCTTAGTGTCGGTCTTCGGAGGTGAAACTGTTAACCAAAAAAAATGGAATTACTACCCGTGACTTGTGATATCTGTGATGATTATTATTATCGTTGACTAACCCGTGATATTATTGTTATTACCGAATATCTCTGGGATGGTTCTACCTCCGGGATATTCATTATGATCCTTTCTTTTAAAGCCCTTTACGTGGCGTCGCTCAGACACCCGACTGTGGCATTTCTTTTAAAGCCCTTTATGTGGCGTCGCTCAGACGCCCGACTGTGGCATTTCTTTTAAAGCCCTTTATGTGGCGTCGCTCAGACGCCCGACTGTGGCATTCCTTTTAAAGCCCTTTATGTGGCGTCGCTCAGACGCCCGACTGTGGCATTTTCTTTTAAAGCCCTTTATGTGGCATCGCTCAGACGCCCGACTGTGGCATTCCTTTTAAAGCCCTTTATGTGGCGTCGCTCAGACGCCCGACTGTGGCATTTTCTTTTAAAGCCCTTTATGTGGCGTCGCTCAGACGCCCGACTGTGGCATTACTTGATTATTTGTTTCATGAGTTTTTATACTACCATGATTTTTGCAATTTTATAAATAACTTGCTTGCACGCATCAGAGTCTCATTTATCTATTGTGACTGACGTCATGAGCATAAAAATATTTTTTTGCACATCATTGTTATATTATACCTGTGTTCATAATGTTTGCGAGTACATTCAAAGTACTCACTCGCTTGTCCCTGGCTATTGTCTTGGCCAGATTTTCTTGCACGGAGAGGAGTGACGCGATGACAGCCCCGGAACCTAAGCAATGGAGATAGCAGCCTCGCGAAGATAGGAGTTAACCTGGTCAGTTGTTCCCGTGGGAAATGGAGTCCCATAGACACTGATGTTTCACAACCCACTTCCGCCATCAACCACTAGAAACCATTTGTTGTACTCACAGGCCAGAATGGTCTTGTACTGCATATTTTGTATTTTGCTTGGAATTTCTGTATCAAGTTGGAGCCTCATCAGCTAACAGTAATCCTGGGGCTGATGAGCACGACGGTCTTTTCTGGAAATTTATTACCCGGAAAAACCGGTCGTGTCACGCCGGCTCCTCGCAAGCAGGAGGTGACGGCCACGCCATGGTCGTACCCGCAATGAGTATAGAGTCGTGGGCCGACTCTCCATAGTCGGCTCCTTTGGGAGTCGTCATCTGAGACTCGGCTCATCTGGGAGTCGTCATCTGAGACTCGGCTCATCTGGGAGTCATCATCTGAGACTCGGCTCATCTGGGAGTCGTCATCTGATACTCGGTTCATCTGGGAGTCATCATCTGAGACTCGGCTCATCTGGGAGT
>NC_041383.1:514454297-514465983 GCF_002162155.2 Triticum dicoccoides
TCGGTTCATCTGGGAGTCGTCATCTGAGACTCGGTTCATCTGGGAGTCGTCATCTGAGACTCGATTCATCTGGGAGTCGTCATCTGAGACTCGGTTCATCTGGGAGTCGTCATCTGAGACTTGGTTCATCTGGGAGTCGTCATCTGAGACTCGGTTTTGAGGGGCGCGGCCTGCCCCGATGTCTTGAAAGGTTCTGGGGCTCGGGTCAGCCTACCCGTGGCCCATTACTCTGATAGAGGCTCATGAAGAAACCATCTCTAAGATGGAAGGTCATAGTCGTGACTATGCCGATGAGATATCGGATCTCTCTAATGCTCTTGAGGAAGAGCGTGGGCACCGTTTGGCTCTTGAGGAGTCACACAACAATGACCATGCTAAATTAACGAAAGATCTTGATCATGCTCCCGTTGTCTCTCGTGTGTTAAACTCCGAGAAGGCTAAACTTGGGGTTGACCTTGCTAGACTCAAAGAGGAGTTTGATTCACTTGACAAGGCTCATAAGGTCTTGAAGGGTGCTCATGCTAGCCTCAAGGAGTCTCATGATCAACTCCAAGTGAAGCTAATCAATGAGAAAGCCACATTTCCCCATATCGCCTTAATTGATAACGCAAATGCTACTAACCCGTGTTGTGAGCATGTGCATCTTGTGGAGGAAATGCCAAGTTGAAGGACCAACTTAAGAATGGCCTTGTGTCGTGTATACAAGGTGAGAAGAATCTCAATGACCTTTTGAGCAATCAAAAGGAAGTTGTTGCCAAGGAGGGAGTTGGGTTCGCACCCAAGTCCAATAACAAGAAGAAGAATGACAAGACCAAACGACCTCCCCCTCTCAAGCAAACCTTTGTGAAGGAGGGATAGGGTACATCTAAGGAGAAGAAGAACAATGTAAAGGATGGCAACGTCAAAAAGGGCAATGTCATCCCTTCCAACAAAGTTGGCGACTTTAACCCTTCTTATGTGTTATGCCATGCTAGTGACGGGCATGTTTATGCTAAATTTGTTGATTCTCCTTATGAGTACATTGAATGGTCTATTTGGGTTCCCAAGACCCTTGTTACTAACATCAAAGGACCCATTACTCAATGGGTACTGTCGGTGTCAAAACCGGCGGATCTCGGGTAGGGGGTCCCAAGCAGAGCGTCTTAGGATCAATGGTAACAGGAGACAAGGGACACGATGTTTTACCCAGGTTCGGGCCCTCTTGATGGAGATGAAACCCTATGTCCTGCTTGATTGATATTGATGATGTGGGTATTACAAGAGTAGATCTACCACGAGATCAAGGAGGCTAAACCCTAGAAGCTAGCCTATGGTATGATTATTGTTGTATCTATATCGACTAGCCTGGCCTCGGTTTATATAATGCACCAGAGGCCTAGGATAACAAGAGTCCTAGCCGAATACGCCGATGGGGGAGGAGTCTTTGTCTTGATCGCCAAGTCTTGTGGAATCTTCCTTGTATGTGGCAACTGTCCGGACTGGCCCATGAGTATACGGCCATGGGGGTCCTCGGCCCAATCCAACTGATCGGGAGACGACGCGTTGAGTACCCCCTAGTCCAGGACACCGTCAGTAGCCCCCTGAACCGGTCTTCAAGTTAGGGACGCTCCTCGATTCTTCCGAACTGTTCTTCATCTTCGGTTGCCGGTCTTGAAAACTGGTTCAACAAATCTTCTCATCTTCTATCTTGAGGATCGCCGAAATGCATTCGACGAGTTTACACGTCGGGTATCCGAGGAGCCCCTTTAAGTTTCCGGCCTTTATCAATGCCTTGTTATTTTTATGCCACACCTCGGGTTTGAAGTTGTTCCCGGGCGGCAACGTCCTCTTGCGTCCGAGCTCCAACACCGGACTGCATTCGAGGTATCTTTTGCAGCCAAACACCAATGCCAGACTGCTTCCCAGCTCTAACGCCGGACTATGTATCCGAGCTCCAACGCCGGACTGTATCAGTGGTGTCGTAAATCACCTTGGTTCAAAGAAGTTTGAAGGAGTTTAGCCGAGCTTAATGCCGGAAATGCCCTCTATGGAGCCAGCCACTAGCGCCCGAGCTTTATGCCAGACTGCTTCTGAGGTGGTGCACCACCCCGAATGTGGGCCGATTTTTGTCAATATTTTTGATTGGTGCAATTTATTCTCTGCCGAGATACATAGCCAGTAGCCCTCAAGGTGGGTATCGGTCTAAAACCCGAGATGCCCATGAAGGATGACATAAGACCGCTCATCTCCGTAGCTGCTGAGACTCAGGTTGATTTGCAAAATCGGTCTGAGGATCAAGTCCTAGCTCGGCAGAATACTTCGGGACACAAAAAGCGGCGTGCTCAGTCCTCGAGACTCAGGTTGGGTGCGGCCGACCAACCTGAGGATCAAAATCTCCTCGGAAACTGTATTGCACTTAAAATTTTCTGCATAGAACAGGCAATGCAGTAGCCCCCGAGACACTGGTCGGGTGGCAACACCAGATCAGGGGATTGATGTGCCCCTTTAATATTTGTAAATAATAAGCCCGAAGCCCAGTAGCCCCCGAGCCGTAATGCGGGCACGGGAGGCCAAATTAAGGATCGATATCCATAGTAAAATCACAAATTATATGTAATGACTCAATGTATCCAAGTACTTTATGTCATTAATGCTCGGATCCGCATTTTACAAAACTTAGTTGACCGACCATCGGCTTCAACCTCCTCGGCCAATTGCCGAGGAGTGTTTGTCCTACTTTATAAAGCCTTTAGTAGGGCAAAGATTTACAACAAACAAGGCAATCTGGCCATTCGGTTTTATAAACAAAGGTACGCGGAGAGATATGTTATATTACTGTTTAACAAAAGAAATGTCTTCCAAAGAAAACAGTCCCGCTATCGGTTCCTTTCTTTGGGTTGTCATGCTAAGCATGATCATGAGACCTCGGCTCTAATGTAAGAGCAAAAATATCGAGGATTTAGTTTGGGAGTCCAGTTAATAGCCCCCGGTAGTGTTCGGCGACAGTCGAGGTCAAGCCGTAAACACTTCGGCCATTGTTATGAATGGCCCGTCGTTTAACGCCGTCATCGGATCGCCGACCAGTTTACGCTTATTGTGACAGTCAGTTTTCGGCTTTCTCCACTAAGGTGCTTAACCATGTGAGCTGGAAGCACAATCGCAGTGGTTCTCCCTTTGCACACCTAGCCAAACAAAGCGGAACATAGGAGGCAAGCGCAGGAGCCGGGCAACCCAACTATTGATCGAAGACACAATTCGAAACCGATGCATATATAGCAATATCCGAGAATGTTTTTGCCGAATCTCTAAAGGTGTCCGGCGTTGCACTGCGAGACTTGTGCTGAAAACACACAAATAGTTTAAAAGTGCCATGGGCTCGAAAAGCCAAAAAACTTATTCAAAAGGTTGATGTCCGAACTAGATCAAGTGTTCGGTGCCAATCCGAAAATTGGACTTTAGAAAAAAAAGGTGCTTCTACCGTGCTTTAACATGACACATCCTATCTCAAAACTTCAAGCGGGTCAGCCTACGGCTTCAACCTCCTATCCCGAAGGCGGAGTACTTCTCATTAGGCCAGTTTAGAAAACTAAACTCTAGCGGTTTTGAGAGAGAAATTAGGCTCCCTGGCTAGTGACCGCACACTCGTGTCGAGAAAAGGAGTGATAAATAATAATAAAAACTCTGGAATGACTAAGAAGAAAAACACTTAGTATGAAACGGCTCAAATAAACATAAGAGCCCCCAAGTGACTTGGGTAACAGTTGACTATATAATGTAAGGTGACATGTAGAATGCCTTCTAGCCGGATTGTAGATCGTTTGTCGTAGCGGACCTTTTCGCTTCAACCTCTGGACCAAATAGTCTGGAGTGTGTTCGAATACCCTCGCGGTTATTAAAACCGGGGCATGCGTGGAGACCAGGTGTAGGGGTCACTAGTGCTTTATCAGACAAGTGTCCAACTAGTTATGTTATATTACATGGTTAGTAAGAAACATCTTCTAGGGAGAATAGTTCCGTTAGGGGTTCCTTTCCCTGGGAGGCATGCCCTAAAGTGCATGTCCAGACTGCGAAAAGAGTAGAAAAACATCTGGGGGCAGGTAAATAAATAGGTAAGAAATCATCTTTTAGTTCACCGACCGAGTATTCCCTTAAGAACGCTAGCTTTCGGCTTCACCCAGTCTGAGGTACACATCCGGCTGACCCGGCAGTAACAATCGCAGAGGTGCTCCCTTTACCACCTAGCTGAACAATCGGGAACGTAGGGGTAAGCACAGGAGCCAGGCAACCCAGCTTGGCCAAAACTTAAGTCATATCGATGCATATAATGGTGAATAAAAGGTACATGCGGAAGTGTGACACATGTGTTGGGCATAAAGCCCGTATTAATAAGCTTCTGTTAAAGAAGCCCCCAGGTATAATGAGCGCGGGTAGCGCGTCAAGTGTGTGCGAACAAAGTTTGGACAAGGAAAATTTTTACAAGCAACTTTTTTCCAAAAAAGTATAATGCTTGGTCGAGCCTAACACAAGTTAAAAATTTAAAACTCTGAGCATGAAAGCGACTTAGCTGGTTAATGTGTTCGGTATTGATGACGCGGTCCGAGCTTGATACGGGACAAGGTTCCATCCCCCAAGCTGGTCCCAAGGTGGCGGAGCAAAGAGCTCGGCACTCCAAAGTAGTGACATAGCACGGTCAATGCAGGCCGGCAGAGTGATGCTGAGGTCATCGGCATGGGGTAATAAAGTGTTGACGAAGCCCCCCGTCCAGCCGAGGTGACGCCAAAGGATATAGTCCGGCTGGATCATTTTCCTATGCACAAAAAATAGTGCAAACCGGAGATAATAGTAATAATAATAAAAATAAAAAAATCGTTGCATAACAAATAATTTATGCAAAGTGAGTAATAAAAGAAATATGGCCTGGCGCCAAAGTCGATATCGATGCAGGTCGTCGGCGTAATGCAATAAAGGCGTGGCAAAGCCTGGATTCACAGGTCGGTCCGAGTTCTGGATGCGGCATTCGCCGGACTATGTACAGAAACTGACCGAACCATCATGCGACCGTCGATAATGCGGCCACCACTTGATAGACCTGTGTACATATGTTGGACAAACCAGAGTAATAATTCCTTGGGAAAAATTAACCCAAACAAGCAAAAAGAAATACTAGGATTAATAGCACCTGGTTTATTTGTTGTAGCAATCCGAAGGAAGGCGATTCCCAAAATTGGGACTCGATCCGCGCACCCATTGCCTGGTCGGCTAGTGATGCCGAAGTGTTCGGAGTAGGTTAATGAAGAGATGGCGAAGCCCCCGGTCCAGCCGAGATGTCGAAGTAGGTCGGCATGATGGACACCAGCTTGAAGAAGCAAATAGCACGGCCCTGCCGATGCAGATCGTGACGTGGTCGATGCCGTCTCGATGAAGCGACCGTGCGTCGATGCCGGTATGCCCGCTCCATGTAATCCGTGGGGAGGCGATGTTGGTGATAATTTATCCTTCGCGATGCCGAACTATTGTTCGGCTGGCCGAGATGATGATCCGAAGAAATTGAGCTCGACTCAACAAAGCGACGACGTGTCTAATGCAGGTCGGCCGCCGTGGAGTGATGTTGTCGGGCTGGTTTGACACCGGCGCGATGGTGAAGTTCGTATTGGAAGAATACTTTTAATACTACTGGGATGTGTTTGAGAATAAAAAACAACACCCCATACGAAAACTTCCTTCAAAAAGGATGTCCGAGATCCCGTTCATAAAGAAGATGAATTCGGGTCGGATTCGTTCTCGCGCAGAAAACAGATCCAAAAATTGATGCACTAATCGGAAGTTTCCCGGAGTTTGGACGGTCGGATCGAGCTGAATTTTTGGCAGGTGGTAGACATGGGAATTCCGCAGCAAATCAACGGTTGGATCCTCCAAAGGACGTCCGAGCTAGATTCTAGATACCACGCCCTAAACTCGTCCGGATTCTCGTCCAGATTCAACAGGGCTCCGATATATCGGAGATTGCCGGAGATTCCTCCATCGGAAGTCGACGAAATTTTTGCAGGGTTGTTGTAGACTTAATTCCTCATAATTTCACCGAAGTAATCATTTAAGCGACACTCGAGGAGGCGGTGGCGGCAGATACAAGTTTGTTGTCCGGAAAAACAGCACGGTCGCCTGAGGGCAATGTTGACGTTGAGACCCCAAGCTCCATGGATGACTCCTCCATGGTCTTGATAGAGATCGGAGTTGGTGTTGATGAAGGCCTTCATCCGAACATGACGATCGGAGGTAGGGCGCAGTCCTCGGTCAGGCCAAGGTGACCAGTCAAGCTGGTGACGAAGATGCCGACGTCGCAGTTGACCTGCAGTCGAGCCATTGATCCTTTCGCCGATCACACAGCGGAACTCTCAATGAAAGCACCAATGTCGGTGTCAAAACCAGCGGATCTCGGGTAGCGGGTCCCAAGCAGTGCGTCTTAGGATCAATGGTAACAGAAGACAAGAGACACGATGTTTTACCCAGGTTCGGGCCCTCTTGATGGAGATGAAACCCTACGTCCTGCTTGATTGATATTGATGATGTGGGTATTACAAGAGTAGATCTACCACGAGATCAAGGAGGCTAAACCCTAGAAGCTAGCCTATGGTATGATTATTGTTGTATCTCTATCGACTAGCCTGGCCTCGGTTTATATAATGCACCAGAGGCCTAGGATAACAAGAGTCTTAGCCGAATACGCCGGTGGGGGAGGAGTCTTTGTCTTGATCGCCAAGTCTTGTGGAATCTTCCTTGTATGCGGCAACTGTCCGGACTGGCCCATGAGTATACGGCCATGGGGGTCCTCGGCCCAATCCAACTGATCAGGAGACGACACGTTGAGTACCCCCTAGTCCAGGACACCGTCAGGTACCTAAAACCAAGCATTGATCTCTTGTAGGTGTTTGCTTCCGGTGGAGGATCATGGTTGCTCGATAGTAGAGCAACAAATCATATGAACGGAAGCAAGGACTTTGTGGTGGATGTGCAAAAGATTCCTTCTATGCCCACCAACATCGAGTGGGGTGATGCCTCGTCTTCTAAGGTATTGGGTCTTGGCAAGGTTGTCATTTCTCATGATCTCACGATCGAGAAAGTCATGCTTGTTGAGTCTCTTGCTTACAATCTACTTTCCGTTTGTCAACTTGCACTCACGGGCTTTGCCACCTTCTTTGATATTGATAACATGGCCCTCTTGTGGAGCAAGACTCTTAAAGTAGCCTTTATTGGACATGTCGAGAACGGTCTTTCTGTGATTAACTTTTCGGAGCAACCCACTAAGACCGCGACATGCCTAATGGCTAAAGTTGATATGGGATGTCTTTGGCATCGCCATTTAGCCCACATCAATATGAGATCTTTGCAAAGTCTTCTCAAGGAGGACCATGTCCGTGGACTAACAAATGTTAGTTTTGCCAAAGATCGTGCTTGCAGTGCTTGTATAGAAGGAAAGCTACATGAGAAGGCTCACCCTCCCACAACTATCATCTACTCGAAGAGACCCTTGGAGCTCCTTCACATGGATCTCTTTGGGCCTCCATCCTTTGATAGTCTTGGGGGTAGAAAGTATTGCTTGGTGATCGTCGATGACTATTCAAGATATACTTGGGTATATTTCTTCAAGAGGAAGAGCAAGACTCAACAAACCGTCATCGACTTTGCAAATGAAGCTCAACGTCAACATGATGCAAAGATCTTGATAATAAGGAGTGACAATGGCACCAAGTTCAAGAACTACACCTTGGATGAGTTTCTTAGTGATGAGGGGATCAAGCATCAATATGCTACACCTTACACCCCTCAACAAAATGGTGTAGCGGAGAGGAAGAACCGGACGTTGATGGATGCGGCAAGGACCATGATGGCAGAGTTCAAGTCTCCTTACAACTTTTGGGCTGAAGCCATCAACACATCATGTCATGCATCAAATCGGCTCTATCTCCGCAAAGGCTTGAACAAGACTCCGTATGAAATACTCACCGGTAACAAGCCCAATCTCAAGTACTTCCGGGTGTTCGGGTGTAAGTGTTTCATTCTCAAGAAAGGTGTTCGTTTGTCTAAATTTGAGGCTAGAGCTCATGAGGGCATATTTGTTGGTTATGCTACAAACTCTCATGCTTACCACGTCCTCAACAAGTCCACCGGACTCATTGAGGAGACGTGTAACGTGGAGTTTGACGAGAATAACGACTCCCAAGTGGAGCAAAGTGGTACTTGTGATGTAGGTGATGAAATTCCTCCCCAAGCCATAAGAAGAATGGGTGTTGGTTTTATCCTACCCATTGAGGAACCCCTTGTGGCCGAAGGAGAAGGACAATGCTCCACTCAAGTGGAGCCATCACCAACCCAAGACCCACACGCTTCCCAAGAACAAATTGAAGGCCCTCAACCCCATGAACAAGATCAACCTCAAGACGGTGGTGAACCACCAAATGATGCCCCAAGGTCAAGTTCTTTCCTTTGAGCAAGTTCAAGATCAAGAACAAGCTCAAGACGGCGTTCAAGATGATCAAGTTACCCCTCCTCTTTTCACATCCAAGGAGGAGTTAGAGCGTCGTGCCGCGAAGATTGCTTCCAAGCTCACTACCAAAGGCCATCTCATGGAGAATATGGTTGTAAGCCTAAGAAAGGGGTAAGCACTTGTAGACAGTTAGCAAACTATTGTGAACATCACGCGTTTGTTTCTTGTGTCGAACCCCAAAAGGTCTATGAGGCGCTCGAGGACCCGGATTGGCTCAATGCCATGCATGAAGAACTCAACAACTTAGAGCACAACCAAGTGTGGAATTTAGTGCCAAGGCCGACCGGGAATCATAATGTCATTGGAACCAAGTGGATATTCAAGAACAAGCAAGATGCTCATGGGATCATTGTTCGCAACAAGGCTCGTTTGGTGGCACAAGACTACTCCCATGTCGAGGGTATCGACTACGGTGAAACCTTTGCTCCCGTTGCTCGCCTTGAATCTATTCGTTTGTTGATTGCTTATGCTTCTCATCATAATTTCAAGTTGCAACAAATGGATGTGAAGAGTGCTTTTCTTAATGGTCCCATTAATGAGTTGGTGTATGTCAAACAACCCCTGGGGTTTGAGGATCCCTATTTCCCCGATCATGTGTACCAACTCAACAAGGTGCTCTATGGCCTTAAACAAGCCCCACGTGCGTGGTATGAGCATCTTATGGAGTTGTTACAAGATCGTGGGTTCGAAATAGGGAAAATCAACCCCACTCTTTTTACTAAGAAGGTCAAAGGGGAGTTGTTTGTGTGCCAACTATATGTTGATGATATTATTTTTGGTTCCCCTAACAAAGCTTTCAATGAAGAATTTGCCGCTCTCATGACCTCAAAGTTCAAGATGTCTATGATGGGAGAGTTGAAGTTCTTTCTCGGGTTCAAAATCAAGCAAAGAAGAGAAGGAACCTTCATCAACCAAGCCAAATACACTTAAGACATGCTCAAGAGATTCAAGCTAAGTGATGTCAAGCCGGCCTCCACTCCAATGCCCGTCAAATGCCAACTTGACATTGATCCCAATGGTAAAGCAGTGGATCAAAAGGTATATCGCTCCATGATTGGATCCTTGCTTTACCTTTGTGCATCTAGACCGGATATCATGTTGAGAGTGGGAATTTGTGCATGGTTTCAAGCCGCACCTAAGGAAAGCCACTTTGTGGCGGTCAAGCGAATCTTTCAATATTTGGCTCATACCCCAAACTTTGGCTTATGGTACCCAAGAGGAGCCAACTTTGATCTTTTGGGCTATACAGATTCAGATTGGGCGGGAGACAAAGTGGATAGGAAGTCCACTTCCGGAGGGTGCCAATTGCTTGGTTGCTCTTTAGTGAGTTGGTCTTCTAAGGAGCAAAGTTGTGTATCTCTCTCGTCCACCGAAGCGGAGTATGTGGCTGCCAGTAGTTGTTGTGCTCAACTCCTATGGATGAGGCAAACTTTAAAGGATTACGGTGTCACTTGTGACGAAGTGCCTCTTTGGTGTGATAATGAAAGTGACATCAAGATCTCTCTCAACCCGATGCAACACTTCAAGACGAAGCATATTGAGATACGGTATCACTTCGTCTGGGATCACATTAGGCGAAGGGAGATCAAGCTCATGTATGTCAACACTCATGATAACCTTGCAGATATTTTCACGAAGCCCTTGGATGAAGCAAGATTTCGCGAGTTAAGGCATGAGCTAAATATCATTGATTCAAGCAATGTGGTTTGAACCCTTGCACACCCCACCATACTCATCATGTTTTCTTGTCTAGGTGTACGCATGGACATAGGGGGAGTATTGTTCTCTCAATGAACTTTTCCTCCCCCCATTATGCATAAATTGATCAAACTCTTTCACATTAACCATTTTTTATGGTACTTGTGCTTCAAAGACGAGTCTTTGTCATGGGCCCAAGGATAATTCTGCGGTGACATACCAAGTGACTCATACATAGGTCGGCCACCATCCTCTCTTCCTGAGAGTTGTGGTTAGTGCTTTGGTCTTTGGTGTCTTTTTGCCGCTTTCTGTGCCGTGTGTGTGGCGTCAGTGGTGCTTGCCTCTCGGTTGTTTGGCGTCTTGAAGGTTGTCTTGCAAATGTCATTTCCCTCTTGTGTGAAACTTGCATTTTCTTGGGGTTATAGTACTACCGTGGCGAGCCACAGTACTACCACAGGGGTGGTTTGCTCTGTGTGTGCACAGTTGCTTCCCAGGTGCACGGTACTACCACTTCCATCGTGGCAGCAATTTTTTACTACCGCTGGAAGAGTGGTACTACCGCCGAGCGAGCGGTACTTCCGCCCGGGCGGTACTACCGCGATGACCCGCGGTACTACCGCGCCCACGCGAGCTGGTGGGGGTTAAGAGCGGGGCAGGGGGAGTTCTAACTCCCCCATACCCATTCATCTCTATTCCCCACCCTGTATCTCTCTCTCTCTCCTGCCCAAGAACGGTGCCGGAGGCCCTCGCTGGATCTCCGTCTCCGGCCGCTCTCCTCGGACTCCGACCAGTGGGGATCGTTCCCCACCTCGCCCCCTTGCCATGGACCAAGGTTTTTCCCCTAGTTCCTCACTCTTTCTTCCGTTCTTGTGCTTCTAGGTCTTGGGGAGATGCTTGTGGTGTTCATGAGATTTTTGGCTAAATCTATGCAAGTGGGATTTGTAGGAGCGTGGTAGTGTTGTATGCATGCCTTTTGGATTGTCAAATTAGTTCTGGTTGATCAATGGTAGTACCGACCTGGATTTGCGGATGTTCTAGATCCAGATCCGTGACTCATGTCGCCATTTTTGTTCCATGCGGTACTACCGCTCCTCCTGGAGCGGTACTACCGCACCTGTGCTCGTTGCCTACTCCACGCGGTACTTCCGCTCCTCGGTGCGGTACTACCGCTTGGAGCGCGAAGTAAAAAATTACTTCCGCACCAGGCGCGGTACTACCGTGCCACCCCGGCACGGTACTACCGCGGGCTGGTACGGATGTAATTTTTTACATCCGCATGACGGTCCGGTACTACCGTAGATGCATCTTGAGCCATTTTTCTGTCCAACTATCTTGCTTACTTGTTTCTTTTGGCTTTGGCCTTGGCATTTGCATTGATCCTTCGTGTTTTTCATGCGTGTTCTTGTGTTTTGTGTCTAGGTGGTGGCCTCTTCATGCTGACGGATCTGAGCATTCAACTTTCATTGG
>NC_041383.1:514466153-514474049 GCF_002162155.2 Triticum dicoccoides
GTCTACCGAAGCCCCGCGCTAACGAGCGCATCTTATGCTCAGGTTACTTCAGACGAGGACTTAGCCTCCCGATCCACCCATTCGTGCGTGGCCTCCTGCATTTTTTTGGTTGCACACTCCACCATATCCCGCCCAATGGAGTGATCCATGTCGCCAACTTCATCACATTCTGCAAGTGCTATCTCGGGATAGCTTCACACTTTGATTTGTTTCGCTACTTCTTCTGGGTTTGCGTTCAGTAGAACGAAGGTGCCATCGGCGACCTCGGGAGGGGGGGGCATTCTGCAGCTCCGCCCCAATTCCACCTTTTTCTTGTTTGACCTCCCGAAAGTCTGTTCGGGAGTGGCACAAGTCCTGGTTTGTGTGGAGGGTCTCGGCGACGATCTGTCGGCCTTCGTGAATGAGCCTCCTTGAAAACTACTTTCATGGGCTCCGCTCACCAAACTGACGCCGAAGACCAAGGTTCTGACGGAGGCCACCGCTCACCTGAAGAAAGGTGGGTTGACTAGAGCCCACATCACGTGCACATGGGTGGAGCGTCGTATCCTGACCCTGCAGGCCTGGGGCTCCCTGATGTCCTAGTACACGAGCTCGAAGGACCCCGTGTGGGTTTCTCAGGAGGAGCTGGACTCCGAGGCTATCGACGCCTACCTCGGCTCCTTGGTGGGGCCAGACGCCATTGTGAGGTCTCACAAAGAGGTTGTGCTGCCTTTTTTGGCTGACCTCCTAACCCGAAGCGTAAGTATCTTTTTTATAACTCTCTTGTTGTTTGGCGGCCATGAGGTTGAGTCTTGATCCTCTTTTTTTCCTTTCTCTAGGAGCTCGCCACTTTCCAAACCTTCCGTTCCGAGCCCCCGCTCCCAGGTAGCAAGCGAGCCCTGCTTTTCCCGCCCTCATGGTGGTGGATCCTTCCGGGCCTTCTCGCAAGAAGGTCGGCGCTGCTAAGAAAAAGAAAGGAGCCCCGAAGGAGGCCCCTGCAGAGGCCTCTGAGGGTCGGAGGACGATGAGGGCACGACCTTCCCATCGAGCGATAGCGGAGGCGGATAGGGTGGTGATGACGATGATGGTGACGATGACGTCGGTGACATGGATGACGACGAGGGCGATGAGGAGGTCGAAAATGCTAAGGAGGACGAGGACGACGGTGAGGAGGCGACGGAGACGGCTGTTGAGGCATCGCGTCAACCCGTCAAGAGGCTTCGACGTGGTGTTCAGGAGGATACCCCGGTTAGCTGCCGTCTTCGCGAGCTTCATGGGAACTCGGTGAAGTCTCCTGGGTTGCAGATTCCCCTGATCGCTCCAACGCCGATCAGAATGAGGCATATGCACTGCTAGTCGCCCCGTAAGTCATCCTTATGGTTCGTGAGCTCTTGTTAATTGTCTGCTAGCCTCATCGTTGATCCCTTGAGCTTACGTTTAGGACCGCCTACTATAGTCCGGCGGGACAGACTGTCGTTGAGCCCGTCGCTGCCAGCGCGATCTCAGATGTGCCCCTGTTGGCGATCCCGATGGTGCAGCCGTCCGTGGGGGTCCCTTCTTCTGGAGCGGAGGCGCGACCTCAGGGTAAGCACAATTTTTGGCCCTGAGCGATATTGCCATAACACCTCGCAGATGCATGTCCTTATATGAGCTATTTTTTGGGCAAGAGCTCCTGCTGCCAAGGCCACGGCTGACTCACATTTCAAAAATGCCAGATACAATTTTTAAAGAGTACAAATATTTCTAAAAGTTGAGTGAAAATTTTTACACTGCATGAATATTTTTTAATGTGTGATTAACAATTGTTAAAAATAAAATAGAATGTTTATTCGTAATATATATTTAGAAATTTTATGAAATATGAACAAAAGTAAGAAAAAAGGTGATTGACGCCAGCATGACCAAACCACACAACTACTGGCCGGACCACACGTGGTAC
This sequence comes from Triticum dicoccoides, assembly GCF_002162155.2. Lineage (NCBI taxonomy): Eukaryota > Viridiplantae > Streptophyta > Magnoliopsida > Poales > Poaceae > Triticum > Triticum dicoccoides. Next base: position 514,468,072 of record NC_041383.1, read on the forward strand.
CCGGTACGTTCAGCCATGCTTAAGGAGAGAGATAACCTCTATAGGGCGCACCTATGTCTGGGACCTCCTATGTGCCGCGTTTTGCAGCAAATAACCAGCGCGACGCACAGAAAGGCGTGCGGCTGGGCCGGCCCACTAAGAGTGTGTCTACATCGATAAAAATCGCAAAAACAGAAATTGAAGCAGCGAGGAATCGAACCCGCGACACCGCTCTCCACAACCAGCGCTGCAAGCCACCAGAGAAAGTCTATGAACGTGAAATATAACGCATCGCCATGGTATTTAAGAACTTACTCTTGCGGGATATCCGCCTTGTATGTTATTTTCTGACCGTGTAATGTAGTATGTAGCATATAGATTTTTGAAAATTGAACACACTCTGGAGTCTGGAAAACACGAAAAGAATTTCTGAGGAAATGTGAATAAAATGTAAATATTTGAACAGATTTTGAAATTTTTTAGAAAATTTCAAAAAACAAGAAAAAAAATCTGTGAAGGTTATTTGAAAAAAGTGTTTATTTTGAAAATGTGCAAGCATTTACTGAATTTCAGAACACATTTTCAACAGGAATCTTTTTTTGAATATGTGAACAAATTTTCAAACCGCAAACATTTTTAATTTTTTTGAAAACAGGAACATTTTAAAATGCCGACCAAAATATTAAAACATGAACAATTGTTGAATACACAAACATCTTTTATCTACTCCAGAACAAATTTTGAAAATGGGAACATTTTCCAAAAATCCTGAATTTTTTTAAAAACACGAACAATTTTGAAAACACAAACATTTTTTGAAAATGGGAACATTTTAAACTCCCAAACAAAATATAAAAACATGAACAGTTATTGAAAACACGAACATTTGTTTAAACTCCGGAACAAATTTGGAAAATGGGAACATTTTATGAAACTCTTAAGTCTTTTTAAAAAAAACACAAACAATTTTGAAAACAGAAACATTTATTGAAAATGGGAACATATTAAACTCCTGAAGAAAATAATAAACGCGAACAAAATTAGAAAACACGGACATTTTTTTAAAACTCCGGAACAAATTTGGAAAATGGGAACATTCTATGAAACTCTTCGGTTTCGTTTTAGAAAACACGTACAATTTTGAAAACAAAAATAATTATTGACAATGGGAACATTTTAAACTCCCGAACAAAATAAAAAAAGCAAACAAAATTTGAAAAGACGAACAATTTTTTAAACTCCGGAACAAATTTTGAAAATGGGAACATTTTCTGTAACTCTTGATTTTTTTTCAAAAACATGGACAATGTTGAAAACCCAAACATTTATTGGAAATGGATCAATTTTTGAAACAGGAACATTTTTTGAAACTCCTAAAAAATGAAAACATGAACAATTTTTGGAATTTGTGAACCGTTTTTGGAATTTAGAACAACTGGAACATTTTTCGAAAATCCCAAACTATATTTTATAAGCAAACTTTTTCTGAAAACAAGAACATATTTTCAAATTTTGAACACTTTTTTGAAAACACAAACTTTTTTGTAAACCCTAAACATATTTTCAAATTTGTGAACAATTTTGAATTCTATACATTTTTAAAATTTCCGAATTTTTGAAGAAAGAAAAAGAAAAAGGGAAAAAATGAAAAAAGAAGAAAGAAACAGGAAGATAAAACCAAAACGGAAATTAAAAAAGAAACAGAACAGAAAATAAACGAAAAAGGAAAAAAACCTATAAGAAAACCAGCCAGAAAAACAACAGAAAAAACCCGATTCGGGGAACCTTCTAGAAGGTTCCCAAAACCCGGGAGAAACCTCCCGCCCATACTTACGCTAACCGCTAAGGGGCCGACCTAGATTGCGTCGCTCTCGCGTGAACCCTGTGCGTTTCCTCAACAGTTTGCCGCAACGTGTGTCACATAGGATATTCCCCTATGTCTGGTGTTTCTTATTTGATGCTGTAGGCGCCAGTTATGGATTTTCCTATTTGCCGCTTGTTGCGGCTAGTTGCCAGACAAACGCACAGGCGAGCTGCGAACCGACGCGATTGGGCCGGGCCCATGTGAGTAGATCGCATTGGCACTACCCCATCCGGTTTTGGGACTAGAAGGTTCCCTGAACCGGTTTTTTGCTTCTTGTTTTTTTTTTCTTTGTGGTCAGGCTTTTCTTTTTCATTTTTGCCGTTTTCTTTTTTTAATTTTATTTTTCCTTTTTCAGAAATGTTCAAGATTCAAAACGAATTCAAATTTTGGAAATGTTTCTGTTTTCAAATTTTGTTCCTAAATTCAAAACAGTTCCTTATTTTCAAAATATTTCTGTTTTCAAATTTGGTTCAGAAATTTCGAAAATTGCTCGCGTCTTTTCTAATTATTTTTTCAAACCAATGTTCACGAATTTCTGAACATTTTCATTTTTGTTTTTTTATTTTTATTTTTCAAGTTAAATTTTCTTTTCGAACTTGTTCGAAAATTTCGAAAATTGTTCAGATTTAAAAATATGTTCTCATTGTGAATTTTTTTTACAAACTCACAAAACTGTTCTTCTTTCAAAAAAAATTCGGAATATCTTGTGGTTTCAAAATTTTGTTCATAATTTCAAAAAAAAATTCATTTTCAAAATTTGATCACAAATTCCAAAATTGTTCGGGGAGTTTCAAATAATGTTCGGGCTTTCAAAATTTATTCAGAATTTCAAAAATGTTCCCATAAAAAATTTGTTCATAATTTCGAAAAATGTTTTCATTTTCGAAATTTATTCGGGGAGTTTCAAATAATGTTTGGGCTTTCAAAATTTGTTTAGAAATTCAAAAATGTTCCCATAAAAAATTTGTTCACAATTTCGAAAAATGTTCTTGTTTTCAAACTTTGTTCATAAATTCAAAAATTGTTCGTGGAGTTTCAAATAATGTTCGGGCTTTCAAAAAAATTTCATAATTTAAAAAATGTGCCCATTTTGCAAAAAAAATATTCACAAATTCAAAATACTTTTGTGGTTTCTTTTTTTTTGTTTTTTTGAAAAATGTTTGGAATTCCAAATTTTGTTTGTGTTCTAGAAAAATGTTCACGCTTTTAAAAGAAAGATTTGGAGGTTCTAAAAATACCCCTACATTGCCTTGTTCGTGTCGTTGCAGCACATGTTTGATCGGCCCCTCCCTGAAGTTTTTTCTTATTATTTTGTGGTGCAGAGCATTCGCAAACGCACCATTAGCTCGATTGGCTAGCTACACGCTTTAAGCAGCCACAGGCCGCGAGGTCGATCGCCCGCGGGGACGGTCAACATAGGACCTCTCGTCAGGAGAGGTCCTATTGGACGCTCGCGAGTGGCAAACAGCAGAGCATTCGCTGAAGAGCACCCAAAACGGGCTGGCCCATTTGTAGGCGCTGAATGTAAAAAAACTCACGAAAATTAAGGAGGATCCTGGACTCGAACTCCATCCCGCACGCTACAAACTACGGTTGCTAACCATTCGATCTAGCCATCTCTACTAAGCCAGAATGCAGCGCAAACTTTTAAGTAATAGCTACTGAAGCGGACCCGTTTTAAAAAAGTTCCACTTGGAAAAATGTGAACAAATTTCCTTCAAAAAAGCCAATAGTTGTTTACATGTGAAAAAAAAAATCAAAACTCGAACAACTTCTAAAACACGAATTTTTAAAAAAGTGAACAAAAATTGAAAACATGAACAATTTTTGTTATATAGGCTGAACAATTTTTAAATATACATTGAACGTTTTTGTAATATACGATGAACAATTTGTAAAAACATATTGAACATTTATGTGATATACACTGAACAAGTTTTCCAAATACACAATAAACATTTCATAGTGTGCGTTGAACAAATTTCTTGATATACGATGAACAAGTTTAAAAGACAAGGTGAACAATTTCTTAATCTATGATGAACAATTTTTTTAATAATATAAGGTGAATACTTTTTTAATATACGATGAACATCTTTTAATACATGGTGGACCTTTTATATACTAAAAAAATATTAAACAGAGAAAAGAAACAGTACAAAAAGAAAAAAGAAAAGAAAATAAGGAATAAGTAGAGAAAAAGAAAAAGAAGAAAAAAAAATTCGAAAATAGAATAAACCCTAGTAAAAACATAACAGAAAAAAGGTCCAGGGAACCTTCTAGAAAGTTCCCAAAACCGAAAGTTCCCAAAACCGGTCTAGGGAACCTTCTAGAAAGTTCCCAAAACCGGAGGTTCCAAGATCCCGCAACGAACAAACAGGTACGACCGCAACGAAGAAACAGGTGCGAATCTGAATCGTGGGCCGGCCCAAGTGGAAGCGATAAGTCTTGCTTCTTCAGCGAAGCCACGAAGATTTGACGCTAACGAGCGTCATATAGGAATCACCTCTCGCCAGTTATAGCTCATTTTGCTAACGGGCGCCTGCAGCGCTGCAAGCTGGGCCGGCCCATCTACTTTTTATTTCTGTTTCTTCAAAACGAAAAACTGGTGATGATGTGTACTGCTACTCGAACCAGCCACCTCCTGATTTGAACTACAGTGCACGGACCACCCGGCCAGCAAGCTTCACGTGACTAAACTTATCTTTCCATCTTTTGTTCCTTTCCTCTTTTCTTCTTCTTCTTCTTCTTTTTCTTTTTCTTTTTTCTTTTTCATTCTTCCTGGTTGGCGTACTTTCTTTTTTAAAATGGACATACTTTTTAAAAATTTCGAACTTATTCTCAAAAGTCGATGCTCTTTTTTTCAAATTGATGAACTTTTTTTTCAAAATTGATGAACTATCTTCAAAATCGACGAACTTTTTTCAAAATTAGTGAACTTTTTTTCTTATTTGATCAAAAAATAAAAATTGATGAACTTTTTGTTCAAAATCGATGAACTTTTTTCAAAGTTGTGAACTTTTTTCAAAATCTATGAACTTTTTCCAAAGTTGTGAATTTTTTTCAAATTAGATGAACTTTTTCCAATTCGATGAACTTTTTTGAAAATTGATTAACGTTCTTTCAAATTCGATGAACCTTTTTCAAATTGCTGAACTTTTTATCAAAATGGATGAACCTTTCTCAAATTCGATGAACAGTTATCAAATTCCATTATTTTCTCTGTTCAAAATCTGTGAACATTTTTCAAAATTTGATGAACCTTTCTACCAAAAGTCGATGAACTTTTTTGAAAAATCAATAAACGTTTTTCAGGTCTGTGAACTTTTCTTCCAATATGAAGAACTTTTTTCAAAATCGCGATCTTTTTACCAAATAATTCAAAACAATTTAGTCGTACAATAGATGAATGGTTCTGTGCAATAAAATAGCATTGCTCCCTTGTCATTAGATATTTGCCTCTGGTACAGATCACTAATTTGTAGTAGCTCGTCTGGCTAGCGGCACCGGTTCACGAAGTTGATGTGTTGACTTCGAAACCTGTAGGGAGCAATATATTTTTGCGTTTTTTGGCGAGCTTTTTGCGTTTCACGACTGCATGTTTTGTGGCCCGGCCCAGCACTGGACGCTGCAGGCGCAAGGAGCACAAACGGGCGCCTGCAGCGCCGTATAGGAGCTCCCCCTATGTCTCGCTTGATACAAGATAGCCTCTCCTGAAGGTAAGCACAAAATTGGTCCGGCCCAGCGCGCCAGGCCACAGGCCACAACTTCATTTTTGTTTTCTTCTTTTTCTTTTTTGTTTTCGTTTATTGCTTTTTTTAGTTTTTTTTGTTATATTTTTCTCAATAAAACGTTTGAATACTTTATTCAAGCATTTTAAAATTTGCTTAATGTGTATAAAAAATATTTCTCACGTATATGAAAAAGTATGAAATATGTATACGAAAAATTTGAAAATGTTAATCAAGACTGTAAAAAAATATTAAATCTATGTAAAAAAAATGGTTCTCTCATATATGAAAATGTATACAGAAAATATACATTGTGTATGAGAAAATGTTGATCATGTATTTAAAAAATGATAAACATGTATAAATGTATATTATATAAAATTAAGAATAGAAAACATATATAT
>NC_041383.1:514474210-514525810 GCF_002162155.2 Triticum dicoccoides
AAGGTTCAAAACTCGAAAAAACAAAGAAGACAGAAGAAAAGAATAAAATAAGAAAGATAAAAACAGTTAAAAGTAACAAACAAACAAAAAAGAAAGGTGAATCAGACGAAGAAACCAAGGAAGAAATAAAGAAAACCAACATATAAAGGAGAAAAAAATACCAGTGAAAAAAAGTAATGTATAATGAAGTAGAAAAGGAAATGTGAAAAAATAGTAAAGAAATGAAAAATAAAAGAAAGAAAATATAAATACAAGAAAAAAAACAAAGAACCCCGACCCCAAATGGTGAAAAACCGGATAAAAACAACGATGAAAAAATCGGAAAGAACACACAAAGAAGAAAAAACAAACACAATGTTACAGCGATAGGCCGGCGCAGTCGGGCAACTTTTAAGACGAGGGGAACTAAAATTTCGTTATAAGCAAGATATAGCTTCTATGAAGGTATGTGCGGCATTTCCTATTTGAAGCTTCAGGCGCTCGTTACAACACAGTTGCAAACTCGTGCTCACTCTCTGCTCTGCTCTGGGCTAGCCTATTTTCCTTTATTTTTTTCTGTTTTCAGGCAAAATAAATAAAATATACCCTCCGGGTTTCAAACAGCTATCCACGAAAGAAATCCATTTTGTTAGGCAAACAAAAGAGAATCCTGAACAATGTTTTTACTCGCAAAAATAATAATTCCTGAATGACCGAACGAAAGAACGAAAATGAAAGAAACAATACACGTGAAGGACCAGTACGAGCGCAAATGAATGTGCTTTTGTGATTGTAGCCCGCTTACGCGCTTGGTGGGCGCCAGATCTACTAATCGGCGTTGATTAGGGCTTGTACAACGCTACACGGGTGCCTCAAGTGATACCTAGATTTGGATGGTCCCAAATTGACGCAACGGGCTGTTTACATACTAAAGCTACATCCTGCAGAAGAGGTTCCTTGTCTAGAAAAATAGAAAAGAGATGCAAAAAGTGGTAGGGAGAGAGATCTGCTGCTTCTCCTCTTCTAGTCTTGGAAATAAAGAAGTAAAAAGTTGGAAGAGAGAGATGAAAATGGAATCCATCAAAAATGATAGCTTGAGACCAATAGGTTGGGCAGGTACGGGTTGAAGCTAGCGCCTCACTGTCTCATGCATTCGTGGAGGGCATGGGGCAGCACAAACCGATGCCTCCGTTGTCTTGCCCTTAGGAGGCCCCCAGGCAGCATCAACTTCTATGGTTGGCTGCAGAGAGCTATTGTTGGGCTGGACAAGTAACCACGTGGCTGCATCAAGCTGACATCATGCCAGTGTCACATGGCCGTCTTTTACTTTATATTTTACTATTGTTTATATTTTGAACTATTTTTAATATATAGACTACAAAAACGCATTTCATAAAATTTAATATATTACTCATGCATTCTAAATGTTGAACGTGTATAGAGAAATGTTTCTAATGTATAAGAATAATGTACAATATAAAGAAAAAAGTAGAAAGTGTTGATCATTTGTATGAAAAATATTAATCATGTGTAACAAAAATGTATGTTTTATTTCAAAAACTCCACGACTTTAAAATATTGTATGTGACATTTAAAAGAGTGTATACACGATGCAAAAAATTGTTCACGTAACTAAAAAAAATGTTACATAACATTCAAAGAAAATCTATGATATATTTTAACTAATGTTCACGAGTTTAAAAAATGTGTTTGTGACATTGAAAATGTGTATACAATGCGGAATAAATGTTTATGTATTGTAGAAAAGCTGTATCGGTTAAATATGTAAATATTTAAAAGAAATATTCTTGGTTTCAGGAAAAATGTTTCTGACATATTTAAAATGTTTTGTACATTCTAAGAAAATGTACAATGCATTGAGAAAATGTTCACGAGTTTAAAAATGTGTTTGTAATATTTTCAAATAATGCATATACAATGTAGAACAAAAGTTTGCAGAACATAAAAAATGGCTCGTCATACTAAAAAATATAACTATTTTATAGAAATAATCTTGGATTTCTGGAAAATGTGTGTGATAGTTTAAAAAGTGTTTACACAATGTAAAATGTAAAATGTTTGTACTTTGATTCAGAAAAATGTACATGGAATTTGAAATAAGTATTCATGTGTTTCCAAAAAATGTCCTTGAAATTATGAAAATTGTTTATACAAAGTAGGAAAATGATCGTGTAACTTACAAAATATACACTGCTAGTAAACAAATGTACAACATGTATTTGGAAAATGTTACCATGTATTCGAATAAGTGTTCAAACATGTATTCAAAAATAAATGTACATTGTGAATTTGAAAAATATCCAGCGTATATCAAAGATAGTTTTCATGTTTGCGCTAGAAATATACATCGTGTATCGGGAAAAAGTAGATATCTCTAACTCTTATAAAAGAAATGAGTTGGTGGTGATGGTGTGTCTGCCACCTTGCAATATAGACCGTTCGATCTATATCTGACGAATAGAAAGCAAACTATGACAATTTTGTAAAAAGACACCCGCACCTCTTTCCACATTTACAGATAAGGCCTTCCCTCGTTCATCCTTATCTCCCACAACCTCATTGTTGAGCAATTAAAAAAGGAAGCCTCTGAAACAATCTGACATGGTGGCAGTTGTCGGCGTCGTCCTTCCCCATGCCTCCGCTCTGTCCGACCACCAATCACCACCATGCCTCACTCCTCACCTTATCTCTCCTCTTTCTCGAGATATCATTAGTTTTTACATGGGACTACTCCCGCATGGATCAATCACAAACATGTGTTTCATAAAAAAATGCATTCTGATGTTCCGTGCAATGCACGGGCATCTTACTAGTGTGTTCAAAAAGAAATCCAATAAAATCTACTCCTTCCATTCGGAATTACTTGTCATGAAAATGGTTAGAAATGGATGTATCTATAACTAAATTATGTCTAGATACATCCATTTCTCCGACAAGTATTTCCGAACGGTGGGAGTAGCAAAGAAGCAAAAAAAGCAAAGAAAATAAAAAAAAACAAAGAAAACCAACGTATAATGAAGAAATATAGAACAAAGGAAGAAAACCAGTGAAAAAGAAACCAAAGTATAACAAAAACATTGAAAATCAAAGAAAACCGATGAAAAAACAAAGGAAAGATAAACCAAAGAAAACCGGAGCGACGCGAACCTACAACAACATGAGGGGCAGCGAGCGAGCCACGCTAATGGGGCTGCCCAATAGTCGCTCGCCCGTCGGCGATTCCTAATAGAAACTCTATGGGCGAGACTTAGCTCTAGTGAGAACTATATCATGTTTATAGCGAGAGTAACTCACTTCTCGCCTCAAGCTTTTTGTGTACCGTACTATAGTGGGTGAAACCATTTCTAGCGTTCGTAATGCTCGATGTTGATGTGTTCAGAAATTTATTTGTTTCTTCCCCAGCTTTTTTTTTGTTTATATCGGTTTTATTCATTTCTTTCTTGGTTTTCATTGGTTTCTTTAACGTTTTCTTTGTTTTTTGTTTCTTTCTTTGTTCTTTTAATTGGTTTTTCTTTTTTTTTGTTTCATTGTTTTTTTACGTTTTACTTTTTATACATGTTTAATTTTTTCATATACGCGAACATTTTACATATGTAATTGAAACATTTTTGTGTACATATTGAATATTTTTTGAATACATGATTTTTTTAAACATATATTCTAATGTGTATTTTATTTTTCATACATTTTAAAATATTTTATATATCTATTTAAATTTTCTACAAAAATTATTAACGTTTTTCGAACTCTACTATTTCCTTACACCATGTACAGTTTTTTTCATAATGCAGGCACATTTTTTTCGTACATATTCAACCTTTTTAATACATTTTTAGAAATATTTTTCTTTGGTGTTGATTTTTTCCATTCATGTTCTAGATCTTCTCTATATATCTGGATTTCTTTATTCAGGTTTGTTATATACTTGATTAAAAAAATTAAATATATGCCTTCCAACATTTTTCGAATATGTGTTAGTTTTTGAAACACGATTTAAAATTTTGAAATGACACAAACATTGTTCTTGAATGTCATCAACATTTTTTAAATTGACGCTAATAAAGTTTTTACATTGGATTAACGATTTTCCAAATTCATAATTTTTAAGAAAATTCAATAAGTTTTAGGTTTGGAATGTTTGAATTTAGAATAATTGCCCAAAACATGAATAAATGTAAAAAACATAAAGAAAAAAGAACAAAAGAAGGAAATTGAAAGAAATGACCGACTCACTATTGGACCGGCCCACTACATGCGTCTTTGACACGACGCTGTCTTCCATTCCAGAAATCACTAATTGAGGAGTATTCATTTCAAAGATCACTCCCACCTTCCCAGGTTGCGACAACTTGTCGAAACCAGAGAGTTTTCCCTTTTTCATAGATCCGTTTAATCAAAACGTTTGATCTCTTAAACGTTTTATCTTTTAATCGTTGGATTCCTCGCGTCCAGATTTCAAAACTAGATCCCATGTTGATAGGTTTTGACGAACTTTTTTTTTCACGAAAAAAACCAAACAAAAAAACCGAATCGAGAGCACGGGGTTTTTCCCTTTTCTAAAGAGGCACGCCGGTGTCTCTCACGAAATCACAACCGTGCCTCTCGCGGAAGCCAAACCGTGCCTCTCTCCGAAGGAAAAAAAAAAGAGAAAACACATTTTTTTCCATTTCTGAGGAGGCACGGCCATGCTTCTTGCGGAAGCAAAACGTGCCTCTCGTAAAAGAAAAAAAAACAGAAAATGCGTTTTTTGGTTTCCGAGAGGCACAGCCTGCCTCTCGCGAAAGCACAACCATGCATCTCGCGGAAGCAAAATGGTGACTCGCGAAAGAAAAAAAAATAGGAAGTCTACAGGGAGAACTGGAGCTTGCCGGAGGAGGAGATCGCCGGAGTGTCCTGGCGATAACATTGGAGCCAGACCCCAGAGGCAAGCATGAGGAGGACTGGAGGCGGGTGGCAGCCGCGTCATCCATGGCGAAGGTGGAGGTTGGGACGAAAAGGGCCTCGTCGCCGACGGATATGCCGGCGAGCCCGACGTAGTAGAACGTGTTGGTGCGCGGGCTGCGGATGAGCGGCGCTTGTCATGGCCGGCTAGCAACAATGGTGGTCGCCGGCGAGCGAGTACCTGCTCCGCCTTTTTTTTGGGTGTGGCTCGAGGCCTCGAGCTAGTTTCATGCAAGCTGACCTGATTGGAGGTCTCGTGTTTGAACACAAACCTGTACTTTTATTTCATCTGTCCGTAGATTGATGAGTGGGCCCACACGTCATCTTCTCAGTCAAACTTGGACTATGTGTCAAGTTTTGGTCAAAACCGCTTCCACGTCAGACGAAACCAGCTCAAGTGGGACGAGGGACTAAACTTATCTGGTTTCAAAAGTTAAGGAACTAAGATTTGATGGTTTTGAAGTTGAGGGACCATTTCTATACTCTCGACAGAGTTGAGGGACGAAAAATATACTTTTCCCTACTTTTAATAGTTAGAAGTGGGTTATGTAGATGGTAGTCCCACAAAAGAATTTTCATTCCCCCACAAAGGAAAGTATTGTTTATTGAGTATTACTGCTACCTGGCTTAACATTATTATAATCTCAAGGAAAAAAAGGGCTTTAACTTCGGCTGAACCTTGTCAGGAGAACTGCGCGGTTCTTTAGGGATAGCTAACTGCCTGTGCTTGCGCATATAGGCGCATCACTGCATCAGCCATAGTCGAACGATCAGTGTGAAAAGCCACTGATACTTCCTGGTTTCGGGCGGCGTTTTCGTACTATGAATTACACCCCGATGTTTTACTCAACTTGTATACATACAAACATACTGTAGAAGCTAATAATAGAGGTCAGCTGGTGGCTTAATTCAGAGATGAAATGTGGCCACACGCTGCAGTTTCCCAAACAAGTACTTCCTCCGTAAACTAATGTAAGAGCGTTTAGAATACTAAAGTAGTGATCTAAACGCTTTTATATTAGTTTACAGAGGGAGTAGCTTGGTGACCTAGTCAATCGAGCTGCAATTTTCCAAACTAGTAGCTTGGTTTGCTCGACCTCCCTTTTTAGGATATCTCTGATCAAAACGACATATAATAATCTTTTTCACTAAAGATAATTTTATTAGCTGCAAACCCCGGACTCTACATAGCAAGATTCATACAACACAAAAGTCCCGAATTTACAAAAAACAAATCAACAAGACATGGGTTGGGGAGCTCCTATGGGCCTGCCCATCACGAGACAGAGCTAAAATCACTCGCCAGTGCACACCAATCATTCAACGATTGACCGGTCAACCATTAACTTTTGAAAAAATACGTAAAAAAATCTAAATTCAGAAAGAAGGAAAAATTCTGAAGTTCAAATTTCTTCACGGATTTGAAAACTAGTTCACGAATTTAAAAAAAATCATGAAAATTAAAGAATTCTTCAAATTTAAAAAAAGTTCATCAAATTTGAAAAAAAAGTTCACTGAATTTTATTTTCTTATAGAATGTGAAGAAATTTCATCGAATTGAAATAAAGTTCATAAAACTGAATTTTTTCATTGATTTTGAAAAAAATCATCCTTTTTTAATAAAGTTCATTGAATTTGAAAAAGTTCATCATTTTTAAAAAGTTCATCAAATTTGAAAAAAGGTTCATAAAATCGAAAAAAGTGCATCAGTTTAGAACAAGTTCATAGATGAATAATTCCCTAAAAAAAGTTCATCGATGAAAAAAGTTCATGAAATTAAATAAGAAAAGAAGAAGAAAAAACAGAAGAAAACCGGCCAAAACAAAAGGAAAAAAAATAAAACCAAACAAGCTATTAGAAGAAGTATAAAAGAATGTAATTAGCACAAACGGGAATGATTTCCGGTTGGTTAGCGCGGTTGTTTGATCTCCAACAGGAAAGCACGGGTGAAGTGTTCGAATCTCCACAGGTACTCTTTCTTTGGAAGGGTTTACAAAAGAAGAATAAACATAAGATGGACCTGCCCAGAGCGGAGGTGGTATTGTGCGCCCATTTGCAGGAATCGAATAAATGGGCACTCACCCTAAAAAAAAGAATAAACGAGCACTGAAGGCACCGTTTACGAAATGCCCATGGGCTGAGGGAGAAAAGAAAGTTCGCCTAGGGTGTTGGTGGGCCGACACGACTAAGGGATTGTTTGGTTGAAGTCCTAAACATTGTGCGGGGAAATTGGCTGCCTGGATTGAGCCTTGGATGGTGGACTTTTTTGCCTGACCGGGCTAGCCTAGGGCCGTTTTTTTCTTTCTGATGGCCACTTTGTCATTTAGTGCTTAAAGAATTTTTACCCAATGGACCTTACCGCTCATGGTTTGTTGTCAGTTCCAGGCAACTGGCCATGCATATGAATAGTACAGTTGGGCGAGGCTAATCATGTTGCCTGGGCTAAGCATTTTCATTTAAAAAACTAGGATCGGCCTAATCATGTTGATATGACTCCGAGGCCAGGGAGACGTCTTATTTTCCATGGCATGCACCATCCAGACAAATATCAGGCAGGTTTGAGGCAGAGCCCAGGCCAGTCATCCAGCATCGAGGCCACTAAGCAAACACGCTCTAATTGCCCACCGATGGGGAGTAAATTGCTCCAGTCAATTACAAGCAAATGTAAACAACTTCGTATAACCAGGCCGCTGCAAAGCATACTGCATACGAAGTTAATGTGTACATAAGTAAGTGTATTTTGCATCACTTTTAACTTGTGTTTTTGCATTCTATTCTTAGGACTTTTTTGTATTTTTTGTGTTCATGCATCTTTTTTGTCCGATTTCACCAGGATCCCAAAGAAGCAAGAGATTTAAGCATCGATGAGAAGACCCACATTTTTGGGTAGAAATAATGCTAATTGATGTCATAAATACAATAAAGATCTATCCAGGAGAGAAGACGATGTGTGCTATCGTACAACGCCGCCTCCCCCTAGTCGACTACTTTAATCCTGTGTGAGACGAATAGAGAGACCACAACCACGAAACATAAGCAGGACACTTCACCTCCGAAAGGGATCCAAATGGGAAAATTGGCATAAGGGCACCGCCACACCATTGCCCCTCGATGAAGGAGACTATGCCATCAACCATCATCATTAGCATCATCATCCACATCCTCAACATCGAATGATCTGTTGGGGGTGGTCCTGATACTCCAAAGTACTGCAGGAAGCTCTTCAACCCAACAACCCGGCGTTCGTTCCAGAGGAACCATAAGCCGGGGCTTGATCGCTTGTAGTATTTCCTGGTTAGCACGCTCTGTAGTATAGGCCATACTTTCTTCGTTTTTTGATTCTCGTGAAGTGTCCTTCCTTCCTACAGCTGATAGGGAAAAATCGTTGTTTTTACGATCCCTATGCAGAAATCCCTTTTTTCTAGTATTTACTAGAAAATTTGATCCTCTTTTTTTTCTATAGTGGAGATAGTCGCACGTAATGACAGATCACGGCCATATTATTAAAAGCTTGCGGTAAGAAGGGGTTTCGTTCTAGTGCCCGGAAATAATATTCCAAAGCCTTTGTATGCTCTCCATTGCTTGTGTGTATGAGGCCTATGTTATAGAGTATATAACTTCGATCATAGGGATCGATTTCTAGTCGCGTAGCTTCATAATAATTTTGCAAAGCTTCCGCATAATTGACGAGCCACCGAGGATACATCAAGATAGATGTGTTCTCTTTGACAGAACTCCTTCACAACATCCTTAGACAATTTTGTCCCATTATCAGTGATGATGCTATGAGGATAACCAAAACGGAAGATCAGTTTTTAACAAACTAAACTGCAGTCGCTGCTTCACAATTGCTAACTGGCTCTGCTTCAATCCACTTGATAAACTTGCCAGCCGCCACCAAAAGGTGTGTCTTCTTATCTTTATACCTTTTGAACGACCCAACCATATCAAGCCCCCATACCGCAAAAGGCCAAGTGATTGGAATCATCTGCAATTCCCGAGCCGAGACATGAGCTTGCCTTGCAAATTTCTGACACCCATCACACTTGCTAACGATGTCTTCTGCATCAGCATGAGCCGTCAACCAGAAAAACCCATGACGAAAAACCTTAGCCAATAAAGATCGTGACCCGATGTGATGACCACAATCACCTGCATGAATTTCTTGCAAGATTTCACGTCCTTTTCAGCAGAAACACAACGTTGGAACACGCCGGTCACACTACATATGTGTAACTCGCCATTCATAATAGTCATGGACTTGGACTGCCTTGTGATCTACCGTGCCAGATTTTCATCTTTCAGTAACTCGCCTCGAGTCAGGTAGGCCAGATAAGGCATCACCCTGTCAGGAATAGCACGAAGAGCAGCCACCAATTGTCCCCCTGGGTCATGAATAGCAAGATCTTCCTCTGAAGGTAATTTGACAGAAGGATTGTGCAGCACATCAAGGAATACATTGGGGGGGGGGACTGACTTACACTGTGATCCAAGCCGAGACAATGCATCATCTGCCTCATTTTTTCACCGGTCTATGTGATCCACCTGATAACCTTTAAAGTGACCAGCAATACTATCTACTGCCTAACGATAAGCCACCATAAGCGGGTCTTTAGAATCCCACTCCTGAAACTTGCTACGCCCAGACACCTAACCTGGCTCAAGTTCATTTCCTTGGCCATTCGGAGCCCATGGAGCAATGCTTCATACTCAGCTGCATTAGTAGTACACTACAAAAAAGACACATCCGTGACATTTTGGCCCGAATGAATTTTTTCTTTGTCATGCTTATGACACTTTTGTGATGATAATTGTGACAAAACCATCTATCATCATAGATGTGGCGGGCTCCTACTTCTATGACAAAAAATCATGATAGAAAATGGGCTTTTCGTCCTGGGCGGGCCGGGGACGCACCTGCATGACATTCTTTGGTCCGTCCATGACAGAAAAAATTATGGTAGAAGCGAGGGCGAGGAAAATTTCGGGGAGTTCCCAGTTACGGTAGGTGGTCGGGGCCGAGCGATGCACAAAGGGATTGCGCGGTTCTCTCATACACATACGCGTGTGTGTGCGAGGCGTTGGGCTCTAACTGAACCCGAGCGAGGCATTCGCTTACTGAACCCGAGCGATCGATCCCTGGTTGTTAACTGAACCTGAGCGATTCCTTCGCTGTTGCTGCTAACTGAAGCCGATCGAACCTGCCTCTTGATGACCAGTGGCCATTGTTGGGGGTTGGATGAACAGTTCCTGGTGGGGGTTGGATGAACAGGATCCCGTGGTAGTAGTAGGCCGTTGCCGCTGGATGAACAGGACCCCGATCAAGGAGGCCGCCACACTCGAGCTAGTTGGGGCAGATGAAGAGGACCCCGTGGAGGGATGTTTGAATAGTAGCCGGTGGAGACTGGATGAACAGGACCCCGTGGATGAACTATAGCAGGTGGAGGCTGGAGGAAATCGACAGTGGATGAACAATAGCCCGTGGAGTCCTGTTTTGCGGTACGCCACACACCTCCGAATGAACATGACACCTTTTCGACCATAGGTGCTCCAACACAAGTCTGTTTCCTCCGTTTTGCGGTACGCCACACCCCTCCCGATCAACAGCACCCCGTTTCGACCGTAGGAGCTCGAATACAAGTCTGTTTCCTCCGTACTGCGGTACGCCAGACCCCTCCTGATGAACATGATCCCGTTTTGATCGTAGCCGGTCGAACAGAAGGCCATTTCCTCTGTATTGTGGTACGCCGGACCCCGTTTCGGCTGTTCCGTCCAAGCCGGTTGGCTCCCGATGAACACGACGCATTCTGTTGCCTCCCGATGAACACGACGCAGTTTCTCCGTTCCGACCCAGCAGGTTGGCTTCCGATGAACAGCACGCTATTGCTGTCGTCCATTGCCTCTCCATGTACACAAGCCCTAGCCGTACGTTTGCGCGAGTAGGCGTTCAAGACCGCGCCCGTATGTATGTATGTGATCGTATTTTTTTGCATCTGGCTGTACATACGTGTACACGGTTTAGACTAGACTACCTGAACTGCTATGTCGGGAGCTCTACTACTACACGTGCCGCTGCTTGCTCGGCCACGGTTCATCGTTGTAGAGAGATCGATCGACCAGTATGTACATACACGTTCGCGACCAGACAGACAACGCTACGTACGCTTTGACCGGATGGGTCCCAGCTGTCAGGGAGGATAAGGACACACTTCCTTGCATGAGAAGATATAGCTGGTGGGTCCTGGCTGTCAGGGGGAGGAATCATTTTTATTTTGCAAGTAATAAGGAGGCACTTTGATGCGGAGCATCCCACAGTCATCCCCATGGACACTACCTCAACTACCCAAGCTCCAAGTGGACCCATAGCAAGAGCTCGATCATGTGTTATTCAATCTGAGGTGACATCTCTCCTACTTGAGCTTCCCTTACATTTGAGGAGACATGGCTGCTGCCTAAGTCAGAAACACTATGTGTGATCAGGTACAAACGCACAAGCCACGAAGCCGAGAGCTGAGGAAGAAGGAACATGCGTCAACTCTCTGATCAGCCCGAAACTTTCGGCCAGAGCCCAGAACTTCCGGCCTCCAGAACCTCTGGCCGACTCAGAACTTCCGGCCTCCAACGACCCAGACAAGCCCGGGCGCGCCAACTCTCTAGTTAGCCCGGAACCTGGCCCGGACCTTCCGGTCCCCGGAACCTCCGGCCTGCCCAGACCTTCCGGCCCCCGGACGTCAGCCCATCTCCCACCATGCCAACTCTCTGGTTAGGCCGGACCCTCCCCTGACCTTGGCCCGGAACCTCCGGCGCCCGGAACTTCCGGCCCTGCCTATGCGCAGTGACTTGGGTTGAGGCCCATGTACCCCTTCGCCCCCTAGACTATATATACTCTTCTTCTACCTACGTTTTGGGGTTAGCAAAGGATTAGCTCATTTGAGAGATAGAGCTTTGCTTATCCACTTGATGCCCTTCTCCATTGGAGTTCACGACCTCTTGGGAGAAGATCCCCCAAGTGGATTCAAGACCACTCACGGGAAGACCCCCTCAAGGCCTCCTCACAGAGAAGAACTTACCCCCCTCAAGGCCTGCTCACGGAGAAGAACTTGCTACTTGTATCTTCCTTTGTTGATCATGGATTGTGTATCTCTTTGTGTTTCGAGGATCTAACACATGTGTAATCGAATCTTGTTGGTTTGAGTGAATCCTCTCGTGTTCCCTCTCGTGTTTTCCCCTTGTGTTATTCGTGTTCTTCACAGGATCTGCTCCAATCGTGAAAGATAGGGCATCTAGGGTTCTACCGTACATCATCTTGGTATCATGAGCCATGTTGATCATGATTTTGGAGCCTCCCTCTTTGTTTTCTAGACTATTTTTGTTGTTATTTGTCCTAATTTTGAAAATCCCCACAAAAATAGCCTTCCCAATTATTTTTGTGATAGTTTTGTTGGATTTGATCCGTGGATTTCGCGTGGCACGTAGATCTAGCTTTCCCACCCTCCCATCCACCCAAAATTTTTCTTTCCCCCCTCTGATTTGGGGTTTTCCCGACGTTTTTCTACCCAAATCCACGATCCTCAAATTTCCTTTTCTTGGCAGAATCGCGACCCCCGAAACTTTCGGCCCCGCCCGGAACTTCCGACCACCGGACCTTTCGGCCATCCCGGAACGTCCGGACCCCGGACCTTCTGTCTCCCCCGGAACGTCCGGCCTTGACAAAGAGTCTGCGCATCTTCGACTACTTTCGCTACTTTGCCAACTCCGACTACGGTGCAGCAGCATCTTCACCAACATACTGAAGACCGTGCACTACGACATCAACTTCACTATCGGTCATCTTCGCCACGGACTCGTCATCGGCACCGACCACTTCATCATCATCTATCCTTGCTTACACTAGAAAAAAACATTGACGGTAACTTCGACAACATCTTTGTCTACTCCTTGCCATTGCATTAATAACCCCATAGCCTTCCTTTTGCGTCACTTACCCATCGAGACTAGCCTTTGATTATTGCCGGCAATGTTACTTGTGCACATTAGTGATCTTTGCATATACCATCAACTTGGTGTCCATATTGTGGTATCATCTTTTGTGTCACAAGGTTGTCATAGCATATACACAATTGCTATCTTGGTTCGTGAAGTTTTGCATACATGGCTACCGAAAGAGCTCAAAAGAGAAAGAGCCAAACAAGCTTTTAAGCAAAAGGAAAAGATAAGAAAAGAGCTCTTAAGCAAGAACCATAGCATCATACTACATCAATATTGTCATACTCGATCATCGCGGATCATATCATAGGAATACCATACATATAGCATACCGATACGTCTCCAACGTATCTATAATTTTTTATTGTTCCATGCTATTATATTATCCATCTTGGATGTTTTATATGCATTTATATGCTATTTTATATGATTTTTTGGGACTAACCTATTAACCTAGAGCCTAGTGCCAGTTTCTGTTTTTTCCTTGTTTTTGAGTTTTACAGAAAAGGAATACCAAACGGAGTCCAATTGATCTGCCAATTTTTGTGGATTTTTTATGGACCAAAAGAAGCCCCCGAAGTGAAAGAGTTGGGCCAGAAGAGTCCCGAGCCATCCACGAGGGTGGAGGGCGCCCCCTACCCCCCTGGGCGCCCCCCTATCTCGTGGATGACTCGGAGACCCCCCTGACATGAGACCGACGCCAAAAATTCCTATAAATACAGAAACCTCCAGAACATAACCTAGATCGGAAGTTCCGCCGCCGCAAGCCTCTGTAGCCACCAAAAACCAATCGGGGCCCTATTCTGGCACCTTGACGGAGGGGGGATCCATCACCGGTGGCCATCTTCATCATCCCGGCGCTCTCCATGACGAGGAGGGAGTAGTTCACTCTCGGGGCTGAGGGTATGTACAATTAGTTATGTGTTTGATCTCTCTCTCTCTCTCTCTCTCTCTCTCTCTCTCTCTCTCGTGTTCTTGATGTGGCATGATCTTGATGTATCATGAGCTTTGCTATTATAGTTGGATCTTATGATGCTTCTCCCCCTCTACCTTCTTGTAATGGATTGAGTTTTCCCTTTGAAGTTATCTTATCGGATTGAGTCTTTAAGGATTTGAGAACACTTGATGCATGTCTTGCATGGGATACCTATGGTGACAATGGGGTATTCTATTGATTCACTTGATGTATGTTTTGGTGATCAACTTGCGGGTTCCGTGACCTTGGTAATCTATGCATAGGGGTTGGCACACATTTTCGTCTTGACTCTCCAGTAGAAACTTTGGGGCACTCTTTGAAGTTCTTTGTGTTGGTTTGAATAGATGAATCTAAGATTATGTGATGCATATCGTATAATTATACCCGCAGATACTTGAGGTGACATTGGAGTATCTAGGTGACATTAGGGTTTTGGTTGATGTGTGTCTTAAGGTGTTATTTTACTACGAACTCTAGGGTTGTTTGTGACACTTATAGGAATAGCCCAATGGATTGATCAGAAAGAATAACTTTGAGGTGGTTTCGTACCCTACAATATTCTCTTCGTTCGTTCTCCGCTATTAGTGACTTTGGAGTGACTCTTTGTTCCATATTGAGGGATAGTTATATGATCCAATGATGTTATTATTGTTGAGAGAACTTGCACTAGTGAAAGTATGAGCCCCAGGCCTTGTTTTGAAGCATTTCAATACCGTTTACGCTCACTTTTATCACTTGCTACCTTGCTGTTTTTATATTTTCAGATTGCAAAAACCTATATCTACCTTCCATATTGCACTTGTATCACCATCTCTTTGCCGAACTAGTGCACCTATACAATTGACCATTGTATTGGGTGTGTTGGGGACACAAGAGACTCTTTGTTATTTGGTTGCAGGGTTATTTGAGAGAGACCATCTTCATCCTACGCCTCCCATAGATTGATAAACCTTAGGTCATCCACTTGAGGGAAATTTGCTACTGTCCTAAAAACCTCTGCACTTGGAGGCCCAACAACGTCTACAAGAAGAAGGTTGTCTAGTAGACATTGATGACCCACAAGTATAGGGGATCGCAACAGCTTTCGAGGGTAGAGTATTCAACCCAAATTTATTGATTCGACACAAGGGGAGCCAAAGAATATTCTTGAGTATTAGCAGTTGAGTTGTCAATTCAACCACACCTGGATAACTTAGTATCTGCAACAGAGTATTTAGTAGCAAAAGTGGTACGATAGTAATGGTAACAGTAGCAATAGTAAAGATAAATGTTTTTGGGTTTTTGTAGTAGTTGTAACAGTAGCAACCGAAAAGTAAATAATCGAAGAACAATACACGAAAAGCTCGTAGGCAATGGATCAATGATGGATAATTATGCCGGATGCGATTCCTCATGCAATAGTTATAACATAGGTGACACAGAATTAGCTCCAATTCATTAATGTAATGTAGGCATGCATTCCCTAAATAGTCATACGTGCTTATGGAAAAGAACTTGTATGCCGTCTTTTGTCCTACCCTCCCGTGGCAGCGGGGTCATAGCGGAAACTAAGGGATATTAAGGCCTCCTTTTAATAGAGAACCGGACCAAAGCATTAACACATGGTGAATACATGAACTCCTCAAACTACGGTCATCACCGAGAAGTATCCCGATTATTGTCACTTCGGGGTTGTCGGATCATAGCACATAATAGGTGACTATAGACTTGCAAGATAGGATCAAGAACACACATATATTCATGAAAACATAATAGGTTCAGATCTGAAATCATGGCACTCGGGCCCAAGTGACAAGCATTAAGCATAGCAAAGTCATAGCAACATCAATCTCAGAACATAGTGGATACTAGGGATCAAACCCTAACAAAACTAACTTGATTACATGGTAAATCTCATCCAACCCATCACCGTCCAGCAAGCCTATGATGGAATTACTCACACACAGCGGTGAGCATCATGAAATTGGTGATGGAGGATGGTTGATGATGACGACGGCGACGAATCCCCCTCTCCGGAGCCCCGAACGGACTCCAGATCAGCCCTCCCGAGAGAGATTAGGGCTTGGCGGCGGCTCTATGTCGTAAAACACGATGAAACTTTCTCTCTGATTTTTTTCTCCGCGAGACGGAAGATATAGAGTTGGAGTTGTGGTCGGTGGAGGTCTAGGGGGCCCACGAGATAGGGGGGCGCGCCCTACAGGGGGGCGCCCCCCCTGTCTCGTGGACAGGCCCTGGGCCCTCTGGTGTATTTCTTTCGCCCAGAAATTCTTATTAATTCCAAAAAGTGCCTTCGTGGATTTGCAGGTCATTCCGAGAACTTTTCTTTTTTACACATAAAACAACATCATGGTAGTTCTACTGAAAACAGCGTCAGTCCGGGTTAGTTTCACTCAAATCATGCAAGTTAGAGTCCAAAACAAGGGCAAAAGTGTTTGAAAAAGTAGATACGTTGGAGACGTATCAACTGCCCCAAGCTTAAACCTTTGCTTGTCCTCAAGCAATTCAGTTGATAAACTGAAAGTGATAAAGAAAAACCTTTACAAACTCTATTTTCTCTTGTTGTTGTAACATGAAAAGCCAGCATTCAAGTTTCAGCAAATATTACGAACTAACCATACTCACAATAACACATCGGTCTCACAATTACTCACATCAATAGCATAATCAGCTAGCGAGCCATAATAATAAAAGTCGGATGACAACACTTTCTCAAAATAGTCATAACATGATATAACAAAATGGTATCTCGCTAGCCCTTTCTGAGACCGCAAAACATAAATGCAGAGCACCTTTAAAGATCAAGGACTGACTAAACATTACAATTCATGGTAAAAGAGATCCAGTCAAGTCATACGCAATATAAACCAGTAATAATGAATGCAAATGACAGTGTGCTCTCCAGCTGGTGCTTTTAATAAGAAGGGTGATGACTCAACATAAAAGTAAATAGATGGGCCCTTTGCAGAGGGAAGCAGGGATTTGTAGAGGTGCCAGAGCTCAATTTTAAAATAGAGATTGAATAACATTTTGAGCGGCATACTTTTGCTGTCAACGCAACACCTAAGAGATGACTGTATCTTCCAAACTACATGCATTATAGGCAGTTCCCAAACAGAATGGTAAAGGTTTATACTCCCCGAACCACCAACAAGCATCAATCCATGGCTTGCTCGAAACAACGAGTGCCTCCAACATACAACAGCCCTGGGGGAGTTTTGTTTAATTATTTTGATTTGCACTAATCTTTTTGGATCATGGGACTGGGCATCCCGGTTACCGGCCCTTTCTCGTGAATGAGGAGCGGCGTCCACTCCTCTGGGAATAACCCACCTAGCATGGAAGATATAGGCAACCCTAGTTGTTACATGAGCTACTCGAGCATACAAACATAATTTCATTTGAAGGTTTGGAGTTTGGCACATACAAATTTACTTGGAACGACAAGTAAATACCGCGTATAGGTAGGTATAGTGGACTCATATGGAACAACTTTGGGGTTCAAGGAGTTTGGATGCACAAGCAGTATTCCCGCTTAGTACAGGTGAATGCTAGCAAAAGACTGGGAAGCGACCAACTGAGAGAGCGACAACAGTCGTAAGCATGCATTAAAATTAACTCACACCGAGTACAAGCATGAGTAGGATATAATCCACCATGAACATCAATATCGTGAAGGCTATGTTGATTTGATTCAACTACATGCGTGAACATGTGCCAAGTCGAGTCACTCGATTCATTCAAAGGAGGATACCATCCCATCATACCACATCATAATCATTCTAATAGCATGTTGGCATGCAAGGTAAACCATTATAACTCATAGCTAATCAAGCATGGCACAAGTAACTATAATCTCTAAATGTCATTGCAAATATGTTTACTTCATAATGGCTGACTCAGGAATGATGAACTCATCATATTTACAAAAACAAGAGAGGTCAAGTTCGTACCAGCTTTTCTCATCCCAATAAGTCCATCATATATCGTCATTATTGCCTTTCACTTGCACGACCGAACATGTGTATAATAATAAGAGTGCACGTGCATTGGACTAAGCTGGAATCTGCAAGCATCAACTCAAGAGAGAAGACAAGTAATATAGGCTCTAAATTAAATAAACAATCATGCATATAAGAGCCACTAAGCATTTTCAATATGGTCTTCTCGACCCCCAAAGGAAAGAAAATAACATAAAACTATTTACACGGGAAAGCTCCCAACAAGTAAAAGAAGAACGAGAAATCTTTTTGGTTTTTCATTTTAATTCCTACTACAGGCAAGGAAATTAAACTAAATATTTTTTTGGTTTTTTTCAAGGTTTATCAATCACACAAGAAGAAAACTAGAAAAAGAAATTTAAACTAGCATGGATAATACAATGAAAGAGTATGAGCACCGACGACTAGTGTGTGAACATGAATGTAAAGTCGGTGAGGAATACGTACTCCCCCAAGCTTAGGCTTTTGGCCTAAGTTGGTCTAATACCAGGGACCTCCGCTACTCTCCCCGGTGTAATGAGAGGTGTAATTAGGATACCACTGGCTGGTCATCTCCGGATCCCACTGGACAGATGATGCACAATAAGGGTCCAGTTCAGGTTCCGGCTCAGGTTCTGGAGTAAAAGCTTGGGCTGGATTATTGTTCACTACTTCCGGTGTAATGAGAAATTTTTCTGCAAGCAAATCAAACAACAGAGGCGCAGGCAAAATAATAATCTCAAAGTGTTTCTTATTGAATCTAACTTTATACAAGAGCATCCTATCTTTGTTGTCAACAATAAACTTGTGTGCTACCATGCTCTTGTAATCTAAAATGTGAGGAGGCAATTTTATCTCCTCCTCCTCATGATGCCTAATGGGTATCTGAAAATGTTTAGCAAGACGTGAAGCATAGATACCTCCAAATATGAGGCCTTTTGTACGATTAAGGGCTAGCCGTTTAGCAATGACGGCATCCATATTAAAACTATTGTATCCAAGCAAAGCATGCTGAAGAATGATAATATCAGGAACACTCAAGTTTCCACTATTCCCATGACCAATCAAGCATCTACTAGCAAATATGGCAAAGTAGCGTAAAATAGGAAAGTGTATGCTAGAGACTTTTGCTTCGGAACCCTTCTTTGGCTCTTCTACAACAATAATATTAACAAAGCCATCCACATCTTCATGATGGGGTTCCTCTAATTCTCCCTCATAAGGTATCCTACATACCGCGCAAAAATGACGTAAAGACATTTCTTTGGACTCGTCATATAAATGAAATGATACTTCAGGTGATGACTTCTTAGGATAAAAAAAAGTTTTGCACGAAAGTATTGGTGAGTAAGAGATACTGATCGATTCAGTCGTTGATGAAACCGGTGAGGCCTGCAGTCTCGAGTAAAGCATAAAAGTCTTCACAAATTTCAGCCTCTCTCAAAAAATCATCACATGGCCATTCACACGGTCGTACTTCCGCTAAGCGAGGAAGATTATACTTGGCTTTTTCCTTCTCTTTAGCTTGTTTTTCCTGGGAGCTTTGGCTAGAAGAGCCCCTCAAAAGTTTCCTTAACATTCTCTGAAAATTTCTAAAATTTTAGTAACTTCAAAATAAAAGTGCATAAAACTAAACAAGATTGATATCAACTACTCCTACAAGTGCCTAGAGCCCATAACATGCATTGGAATTGCTTGGGACCTCAAAAATTTAACATGCAAGCTTAAGAACATGGTAACCAAGACAGCAAGGATTTGCAATGAATAAAGCACTAGAACAAAACCTAATTGGACAAATGGAGGAGTCACATACCCAGCAACAATCTCCAAAAGTAGTTTTGTGAATGGAGCTTTGAGCAAGGAGATCAAAAATCGCAGCAAAACGAGCTAGAACTCGTGCTTGAGATGGATGGGGATTTTTTTGGGTAGAAGATGGAGTGTGTGGGTGCTGGCATAAGTGGAGGGGAGCCACCAGGGGCCCACGAGACAGGGGGCGCGCCCTACAGGGGGGGGGTCGCCCTCCTCTCTCATGGCCTGGTGCTTGCCCCTCCCACAGTGTTTTGAGTGCCTAAAATCCTCAAATATTCCAGAAAAAATCATACTAAGTTTGCAGGGCATTTGGATCACTTTTATTCTCGGACTACTTTTTAATGCATGGATAATTCAGATAACAGACGGATAATACTATTTTTTACTTTATTTATTCTAATTAACAGAAAGTAAAAAGAGGGTACAGAAGGTTGTGCCTTCTAGTTTCATCCATCTCGTGATCATCAAAATGAACCCGCTAACAAGGTTGATCAAGTCTTGTTAACAAACTCATTCTGAATAACACGGAACCGGAGAAATTTCGAATAACACTAAGTTACCTCAACGGGGATATGAAAATCCCCAACAATAAGAATATCATATTTTTTCTTGACAGTAGGAAGAGGAAATTCAAAATCTCCAAAAATGATAGTTGGAACTTTTTCAATAGAATTGATGCTATGAACTTGAGATTGTTTCCTCGGAAAGTGTACCGTATGCTCATTGCCGTTAACATGGAAAGTGACATTGCCTTTGTTGCAATCAATAACAGCCCCTGCAGTATTAAGAAAAGGTCTACCAAGGATAATAGACATACTATCGTCCTCGGGAATATCAAGAATAACAAAGTCCGTTAAGATAGTGACATTTGCAACCACAACAGGCACATCCTCACAAATATCGACAGGTATAGCAGTTGATTTATCAGCCATTTGCAAAGATATTTCAGTAGATGTCAACTTATCCAATTCAAGTCTACGATATAAAGAGAGAGGCATAACACTAACACCGGCTCCAAGATCACATAAAGCAGTTCTAACATAATTTCTTTTAATGGAGCATGGTATAGTTGGAACACCCGGATCTCCAAGTTTCTTTGGTATTCCACCCGTAAAGTGTAATTAGCAAGCATGGTGGAAATTTCAGCTTACGGTATCTTTCTTTTATTTGGTGATGATATCCTTCATATACTTAGCATAAGGATTTACTTTAAGCATATCAGTTAAGCGCATACGTAAGAAAATAGGTCTAATCATTTCAGCAAAGCGCTCAAAATCCTCATCATCCTTTGACTTGGATGGTTTAGGAGGAAAGGGCATGGGTTTCTGAACCCATGGTTCTCTTTCTTTACTGTGCTTCCTAGCAACAAAGTCTCTCTTATCATAATGTTGATTCTTTGATTGTGAGTTATCAGGATCAACCACAGGTTCAATCTCTACATCATTGTTATTACTAGGTTGAGCATCTATATGAACATCATTAATAGCATTATCATTAGGTTCATGTTCATCTCCGGATTGTGTTTCAGCATCAGAGATAGAAGTATTATTAGGATTCTAAGGTGTTTCTACATTAGGTTCACTAGAAGTTTGCAAAGTCCTATCATTCTTCTTTTTCTTCTTCTTAGAAGAACTAGGAACATCTAGATTATTATTCTGAGAATCCTGTTCAATTCTTTTAGGGTGGCCTTTAGGATACAAAGGTTCCTGAGTCATTCTACCAGTTCTAGTAGCCACTCTAACGGCAAAGTCATTTTTATTATTCAATTCATCAAGCGAATCATTTTGAGCTTTGAGTACTTGCTCAACTTGAGTAGCAACCATAGAAGCATATTTGCGAACACGGTGAAGTTCATCTTTAACTCTAGCCATATTATCACCTACGCGTCCTATCTCGAAAGCATTATTCTTTAACTCTCTACCAACATAAGCACTAAAACTTTCTTGTCTAGCCATAAAGTCATCAAATTCATCTAAGCATGGGCTATGAAATTTAGTAGAAGGTATTTCAACTTTATCATATCTATAGAGAGAATTTACCTTTACTACCTGTGTCGGGTTATCAAGACAATGTGGTTCTTAAGGCGGTAAATTAAGACCATGTATTTCTTCAATAGGTGGTAAATTCTTAACATCTTCAGCTTTAATACCTTTTTATTTCATTGATTTCTTTGCCTCTTGCATATCTTCAGGACTGAGAAATAAAACACCTCTCTTCTTTGGAGTGGGTTTAGGAATAGACTCAGGAGTTGGCTCAATTGGTTCAGGAATTACTTCAGGAACTGGCTCAGGAAGAGTCCAATTATTTTCATTAGTCAACATATTATTCAATAATATTTCAGCTTCGTCGACTGTTCTTTCCCTGAAAACACAACCAGCACAACTATCCAAGTGGTCCTTGGAAGCACCGGTTAGTCCATTATAAAAGATATCAAGTATTTCATTTTTCTTAAGAGGATGATCAGGCAAAGCATTAAGTAATTGGAGGAGCCTCCCCCAAGCTTGTGGGAGACTCTCTTCTTTGATTTGCACAAAATTATATATTTCCCGCAAAGCATCTTGTTTCTTATGAGCACGGAAATATTTAGCAGAGAAGTAATAAATCATATCCTCGGGACTACGCACACAACCAGGAGAATTATACCAAGTCTTAGCATCACCCTTTAATGAGAACGGAAATATCTTAAGGATGTATAAATAGTGAGACTTCTCATCATGAGTAAATAGGGTGGCTATATCATTCAACTTGGTAAGATGTGCCACAACAGTTTCAGATTCAAGGCCATAAAAAGGATCGGATTCAACTAAAGTAATAATATCCGGATCAACAGAGAATTCATAATCCTTATCAGTAACACAGATAGGTGAAGTAGCAAAAGCAGGATCGGGTTTCATTCTAGCATTAAGAGACCGCTGCTTCCATTTAGCTAATAGTTTCTTAAGATCATTTCTATCATTGCAAGCAAGAATTTCCATAGCAGCTGCTTCATTCATAACATAACCCTTAGGAACAATAGGTAATACATAATCATTGGGGGAACTTTCATCATCACTATCATCAATAATAGGTTCTTCAATACTTTCATTCCCCCTAACTCTAGCAAGTTGTTCATCTAGAAATTCACCTAATGGCAAAATAGTATCACGCACAGAAGTAGTTTCATCATAAGTATCATGCAAAGCAGAAGTGGCACCATCGATAACATGTGACATATCAGAATTCATAGCAGTAGCAGGTTTAGGCGTCGCAAGCTTATTAATAACAGAAGGAGAATCTAGTGCAGAGCTAGATGGCAGTTCCTTACCTCCTCTCGTAGTTGAGGGCCAAATCTTGGTCTTAGCGTCTTTCAAGTTCTTCATAGTGATCAACAGATATAAATCCCAAGTGACTTAGAGAATAGAGCTATGCTCCCCGGTAACGGCGCCAGAAATTAGTCTTGATGACCCACAAGTATAGGGGATCGCAACAGCTTTCGAGGGTAGAGTATTCAACCCAAATTTATTGATTCGACACAAGGGGAGCCAAAGAATATTCTTGAGTATTAGCAGTTGAGTTGTCAATTCAACCACACCTGGATAACTTAGTATCTGCAATAGAGTATTTAGTAGCAAAAGTGGTATGATAGTAATGGTAACAGTAGCAAAAGTAAAGATAAATGTTTTTGGGTTTTTGTAGTAGTTGTGTAGTAGCAACGAAAAAGTAAATAATTGAAGAAAAATATAGGAAAAGCTCGTAGGCAATGGATCAGTGATGGATAATCATGCCGGATGCGATTCCTCATGCAATAGTTATAACATAGGGTGACACAGAACTAGCTCCAATTCATCAATGTAATGTAGGCATGTATTCCATAAATAGTCATATGTGCTTATGGAAAAGAACTTGTATGACGTCTTTTGTCCTACCCTCCCGTGGCAGCGGGGTCCTAGCGGAAACTAAGGGATATTAAGGCCTCCTTTTAATAGAGAACCGGACCAAAGCATCAACACATGGTGAATACATGAACTCCTCAAACTATGGTCATCACCGAGAAGTATCCCGATTATTGTCACTTCGGGGTTGTCGGATCATAACACATAATAGGTGACTATAGACTTGCAAGACAGGATCAAGAACACACATATATTCATGAAAACATAATAGGTTCAGATCTGAAATCATGGCACTCGGGCCCTAGTGACAAGCATTAAGCATAGCAAAGTCATAGCAACATCAATCTCAGAACACAGTGGATACTAGGGATCAAACCCTAACAAAACTAACTTGATTACATGGTAAATCTCATCCAACCCATCACCGTCCAGCAAGCCTACGATGGAATTACTCATACACGGCGGTGAGCATCATAAAATTGGTGATGGAGGATGGTTGATGATGACGACGGCAACGAATCCCCCTCTCCGGAGCCCCGAACAGACTCCAGATCAGCCCTCCCGAGAGAGATTAGGGCTTGGCGGCGGCTCCGTGTTGTAAAACGCGATAAAACTTTCTCTCTGATTTTTTTCTTTGCGAGACGGAAGATATAGAGTTGGAGTTGAGGTCAGTGGAGGTCCAGGAGGCCCACGAGATAGGGGGGCATGCCCTACAGGGGGGGGGGCGCCCCCTGTCTCGTGGACATGCCCTGGGCCCCCTGGTGTATTTCTTTCGCCCAGAAATTCTTATTAATTCCAAAAAGTGCCTCCGTGGATTTGCAGGTCATTCCGAGAACTTTTCTTTTCTACACATAAAACAACATCATGGCAGTTCTTATGAAAACAGCATCAGTCCGGGTTAGTTTCACTCAAATCATGCAAGTTAGAGTCCAAAACAAGGGCAAAAGTGTTTGGAAAAGTAGATACGTCGGAGACGTATCAGACATCAAGCTCTTTTCTGGCGCCGTTGCCAGGGAGGTTAGTGCTTGAAGGTATATCTTTAGATCTTGCAATCGAATCTTTTAGTTTCTTGTTTTATCACTAGTTTAGTCTATAATAGAAAACTACACAAAAATGGAATTGAGTTTGCCTCATATGCTTCATCTTTTTAATGTCTTTCGTGAAAATGTTGGAAAGGAAAATTGTGCTCAAGTGCTAGAAGAAGAATGCATTAAAATGTTTGGCACTAAATCTTTGAATGATGAGCATGATTGCAATGTTATTAGTATGGATTAGTTTAATATCCATGATGCTAATGATATGCAAAGCCACAAGCTTCGGGATGCTATGTTTTATGAAGATGATATTTTTAGTCCCCCAAGTTTTGATGAGCAAATTTTATTTTGATGATAGCATGCCTCCTATTTATGATTATATTGATGAAAGTGGGTTTGGAAGTGTGTCAAATTTAGGAAGTAATGATCCCACTATTTTGGAGGGTGTTGAATCTTATTGTTATAATTATGAAAGTGGATTTGGAGAGGTCATGACTTTATTAAGTGATGAATCCACTATTTTGGAAGAGGTTCCAATTGATTATGAGAACAAAGTTGCTATCTATGATGATTATTGAGATGACATGTATGCTATAAAGAAGAATGATAACCATGAAACTTGTCATCTTGATTATAATTTTCAATTGAATTATGCCTCACATGATAGTTATTATGTTGAGTTTACTCCCACAACTATTCCGAATGAGAAGAGTTTTGCTTACGTGGAGAGTAATAAAATTTCTATGCTTGTAGATCATGAAAATAATGATTTGTGTGATAGTTATATTGTTGAATTCATTAATGATGCTACTGAAAAATATTATGAGGGAGGAATATATGCTTGTAGGAATTGCAATAATATCAAGTTTCCTCTCTATGTGTTGAAAATCTTGAAGTTATGCTTGTTTTGCCTTCCTATGCTAGTTGATTCTTGTTCCCATAAGTTGTTTGCTCACAAAATCCCTATGCATAGGAAGTGGGTTAGACTTAAATGTGCTAGTCATATTCTTCATGATGCTCCCATTATGTTTCAATTCTTATCTTTTATGTGAGCATCATTGAAATCATCATGCCTAGCTAAAAGGGTATTAAAGAAAAGCGCTTGTTGGGAGACAACCCAACATTTACCCCTAATGTTTTTGTGTGTTCACATGATTAAGCTACTGTAGTAATCATGTTTTATAGCTTTTGTTTCAATAAAGTGCCAAGTAGAACCTTTGGGAAGACTTGGGTCAAAGTTAATGTGATCTTGCTGTAAAAAACAGAAACTTTGCGCTCACGAGAATAGATGTCATTTTTTTACAGAAGAGTGATTTTACGTTGATTCTTTTTGCAGAAGATTAATAGACAAATTCCTCACGTCCAACAATTTATTTAAGAATATCTGGAGTTACATAAGTATTCTAGAGTTACAGATTACTAGAGACTGTTCTGTTTTTGACAGATTCTGTTTTCTATGTGTTGTTTGCTTATTTTGATGAATCTATGAGTAGTATCGGAGGGTATGAACCATAGAGAAGTTGGAATACAGTAGATATCACACCAATATGAATTTATAATGAGTTCATAACAGTACCAAAAGTGGTGATTTATTTTCTTATACTAACAGAGCTTACGAGTTTTCTGTTGAGTTTTGTGTTGTGAAGTTTTCAAGTTTTGGGTAAAGATTCGATGGACCATGGAATAAAGAGTGGCAAGAGCCTAATCTTGGGGATGCCTAAGGCACCCAAAGGTAATATTCAAGGAAAACCAAGAGCCTAAGCTTGGGGATGCCCCAGATGGCATCCCCTCTTTTGTCTTTGTTCATCGGTAACTTTACTTGGAGCTATATTTTTATTCACCACATGATATGTGTTTTGCTTGGAGCGTCATTTTATTTTATTTTGCCTTGCTTGATATTTGAATAATATGCCAATATCTGAAATTATTAAATGTTAGAGAGTCTTCATATAGTTACATAATTATTCAACTACTCATTGATCTTCACTTATATCTTTTGGAGTAGTTTGTCATTTTCTCTAGCCCTTCACTTATATCTTTTAGAGCATGGCAGTGGTTTTATTTTGAATAAATAAATGAACTCTCATGCTTCACTTATATTATTTTGAGAGTCTTAAACAGCATGGTAATTTGCTTTTGTTATAAAATTAGTCCTAATATGATGGGCATCCAAGAGGGATATAATAAAAACTTTCATATAAAGTGCATTGAATACTATGAGAAGTTTGATTCTTTATGATTGTTTTGAGATATGAAGATGGTGATATTAGTGTCATGCTAGTAGAGTAGTTGTGAATTTGATAGATACTTGTGTTAAAGTTTGTGATTCCCGTAGCATGCACGTATGGTGAACCGTTATGTGATGAAGTTGGAGCATGATTTATTTATTGATTATCTTCCTTATGTGTGGAGGTCGGGATCGCGCGATGGTTAACTCCTACCAACCCTCCCCCGAGGAGCATGCGTGTAGTACTTCATTTCAATAACTAATAGATTTTTGCAATAAGTATGTGAGTTATTTATGACTAATGTTGAGTCCATGGATTATACACACTCTCACCCTTCCACCATTGCTAGCCTCTCTAGTACCACGCAACTTTCGTCGGTACCATACACCCACCATATACCTTCCTCAAAACAGCCACATTACCTACCTATTATGGCATTTCCATAGCCATTCCGAGATATATTGCCATGCAACTTTCCACCGTTTCGTTTATTATGACACGCTCCATCATTGTCATATTGCTTTGCATGATCATGTAGTTGACATCATATTTGTGGCAAAGGCACCGTTCATAATTGTTTCATACATGTCACTCTTGAATCATTGCACATCCCGGTACACCGCCGGAGCCATTCATATAGAGTCATATTTTGTTCTAAGTATCGAGTTGTAATTCTTGAGTTGTAAGTAAATAAAAGTGTGATGATCTTATTTATTAGAGCATTGTCCCAGTGAAGAAAGGATGATGGAGACTACGATTCCCCCACAAGTCGGGATGAGACTCTGGGCGAAAAATTTTAAAAAAAGATAAAAGAAAAAGAGAGGCCATAAAAAAAGAGAAGGCCCAAAAAAAACAAAAAAATGAGAGAAAAAGAGAGAAGGGGTAATGCTACTATCCTTTTACCATACTTGTGCTTCAAAGTAGCACCATGATCTTCACGATAGAGAGTCTCCTATGTTGTCACTTTCATATACTAGTGGGAATTTTTCATTATAGAACTTGACTTGTATATTCCAATGATGGGCTTCCTCAAAGTGCCCTAGGTCTTCATGAGCAAGCGAGTTGGATGCACACCCACTTAGTTTCTTTTTGAGCTTTCATACACTTATAGCTCTCGTGCATCCGTTGCATGGCAATCCCTACTCACTCACATTAATATCTATTGATGGGCATCTCCATAGCCCGTTGATACGCCTAGTTGATGTGAGACTATCTTCTCCTTTTGTCTTCTTCACAACCACCATTCTATTCCACCCATAGTGCTAGGTCCATGGCTCACGCTCATGTATTGCGTGAAGATTGAAAAAGTTTGAGAACATCAAAAGTATGAAACAATTGCTTGGCTTGTCATCGGGGTTGTGCATGATTTAAATATTTTGTGTGATGAAGATAGAGCATAGCCAGACTATATGATTTCGTAGGGATAGCTTTCTTTGGCCATGTTATTTTGAGAAGATATGATTGCTTTGTTAGTATGCTTGAAGTATTATTGTTTTTATGTCAATATTAAACTTTTGTCTTGAATCTTTCGGATCTGAACATTCATGCCACAATAAAGAAGATTACATTGATAAATATGTTAGGTAGCATTCCACATCAAAAAATCTGTTTTTATTATTTACCTACTCGAGGACGAGCAGGAATTAAGCTTGGGGATGCTTGATACATCTCCAACGTATCTATAATTTTTGATTGTTCCATGCTATTATGTTATCCATCTTGGATGTTTTATATGCATTTATATGCTATTTTATATGATTTTTTGGGGACTAACCTATTAACCTAGAGCCCAGTGCCAGTTTCTGTTTTTTCCTTGTTTTTGAGTTTTATAGAAAAGTAATACCAAACAGAGTCCAATTGACCTGCCAATTTTTGTGGATTTTTTATGGACCAAAAGAAGCCCCCCCAAGTGAAAGAGTTGGGCCAGAAGAGTCCCAAGCCATCCACGAGGGTGGAGGGCACGCCCTACCCCCTAGGTGCACCCCCTATCTCGTGGATAACTCGGAGACCCCCCCTGACGTGAGACCGACGACAAAAATTCCTATAAATACAGAAACCTCCAGAACATAACCTAGATCAGGAGTTCCACCGTCGCAAGCCTCTGTAGCCACAAAAACCAATTGGGTCCCTATTCCGGCACCCTGCTGGAGGGGGGTCCATCATCGGTGGCCATCTTCATCATCCCTGTGCTCTCCATGACGAGGAGGGAGTAGTTCACCCTCGGGGCTGAGGGTATGTACCAGTAGTTATGTGTTTGATCTCTCTCTCTCTCTCTCTCTCTCTCTCTCTCTCTCTCGTGTTCTTGATCTGGCACGATCTTGATGTATCGCAAGCTTTGCTATTATAGTTGGATGTTATGATGCTTCTCCCTCTCTACCTTCTTGTAATGGATTGAGGTTTCCCTTTGAAGTTATCTTATCGGATTGAGTCTTTAAGGATTTTAGAACACTTGATGTATGTCTTGTGTGGGATACCTGTGGTGACAATGGGGTATTCTATTGATTCACTTGATGTATGTTTTGGTGATCAACTTGTGGGTTTCGTGACATTGGGAATCTATGCATAGGGGTTGGCACACGTTTTCATCTTGACTCTCCGGTAGAAACTTTGGGGCACTCTTTGAAGTTCTTTGTGTTGGTTTGAATAGATGAATCTGAGATTGGGTGATGCATATCGTATAATCATACCCACGGATACTTGAGGTGACATTGGAGTATCTAGGTGACATTAAGGTTTTGGTTGATGTGTGTCTGATGGTGTTATTTTACTACGAACTCTAGGGTTGTTTGTGACACTTAGATCATCTCCAGCCGTGCCCCCAAGAGGCCCTCCCCAGGCGGTTTTTTTCGTGCCGGCGCTGAAAAATCGCCCCAGTTGCGCCCCCAGGAAGCCGAATTCCGCCGGCTCGGCCCGTTTTTTTACCCGGCGATCGCAGGCCGAACCCGGCGCACTGGGGGGCACTCGGTGGCTTCGGCGCAAGGGAAAAGCATTCCTGGGGCCACATTGTCAGGCAAAAAGTCAAGCCACCCGTCCAGATTCGCCTCCTACCCCCGCGCTCGGCCGCCACCCTGCCGATCCCGGTGCCGTTCACCGCCAACACAGCTAGGTAGGCCATTTCCTGCCAGAAAAAACGCGGTGTTTCGCCGAGGCAGCCTCTTAGCCGCTGTCCGGGCACCTTTTACGACGTTCCGACCGTGCAGGGCCTATGCACCGGCGGGCTATTGCCCACTGAGGGAGTCCTGGATAAGGGGGTATTCGGACAGCCAAACTATGTACTTTGGCCGGACTGTTGGACTATGAAGATACAAGATTGAAGACTTCGTCCCGTGTCTAGATGGGACTCTCCTTTGCATGGAAGGCAAGCTTGGCGATCCGGATAATAGACCTCCTTCTCTGTAACCGACTCTATGTAACCCTAGCCCCCTCCGGTGTCTATATAAACCGGAGGGTTTAGTCCGTAGGATAGGACAATCATAATCATAGGCTAGCTTCTAGGGTTTAGCCTCTACGATCTCGTGGTAGATCAACTCTTGTAATACTCATATCATCAAGATCAATCGAGCAGGAAGTAGGGTATTACCTCCATCGAGAGGGCCTGAACCTGGGTAAACATCGTGTCCCTAGCTCCTGTTACCATTAGCCTTAGACGCACAGTTCGGGACCCCCTACCCGAGATCTGCCGGTTTTGACACCGACATTGGTGCTTTCATTGAGAGTTCCTCTGTGTTGTCGCAATAAGGCTTGATGGCTCCTTCAATCATTGGCGATAATACGGTCCAGGGTGAGACTTTTCTGCCCGGACAGATCTTCGCGTTCGGTGGCTTCACACCGCGGGCCAACTCGCTTGGCCACCTGGAGCAGATCGACAGCTACGCCCCTGGCCATCAGGTCAGGTTCGGAAACCTAAACTACATTGCCGACATCCGCGGAGACTTGATCTTCGATAGACTCGAGCCCACGTTAGGAACACCGAACGATCGTGATGTGCATGACTTAGATCTGCCGTTGGACATTATTCGGGATATCGTGCCTGCCACCGCTCCAGACTTCGATCCAGAGCAGATCGTGCCATCCGAGGACGGGTGGATAGACCCCTCCACGGAGGTCGCACACTCATCGGTGTTGGAGCCGAACATAGATGCCACTCCTAAGGAAATCTGTGTCGACGGACCCCCGGACTTGTCTCCGGTCGTAGGTTCCAGACCGCGCACATCCGTGCCCGTGGTAACTGACCAGACACCAATCATGGAATTCACCGCCGCGGATGTTTTTCAGCACTCGCCCTTAGGCGACGTGCTAAACTCTCAAAGGTCTCTTTCTTTATTAGAAGACTCTTGGCCGAACTATGTCCGACCTGAATGGGATACGTGCGACAAAGAAACTCACGACCCACCCACCACCCACGTCATAGCCACTGTCGACGACCTAACAGACATGCTTGACTTCGACTCTGACAACATCGACGGTATGGACGTCAATGCATGGGACGATGTGGAACCACCGCCCACAGGGCATTGGACTTCCACTTCATCATATGACGTCTACATGGTGGATACGCCTAAAGAAGACAAGGTGACAATAAGGACACAATGGAGGACAAAACCCCCGGAGAAAAACCAAAACGACGGCGCAGGCGCCGCTCCAAGTCCAGTCACAGTAAAAATGGCAATAACAATGCAAGAAAAGTCGACACTCCGGTCAACTAGAAAGGCAACAACGACCATATGGACCCAGCAATGGAGTAGGATAAGCCAGGTCACGCCGAACACAGCCCAGAGCAGACGCCTGATAATAGCGATCCCGAGGGCCGAACTCATCAAACCGCCCCCGAAGAGGATGAGAGTCCGGTCGATGATGCATTCATCATCCCGGAAAAATGTTTGGAACAAGATAACCTCCGCAGAAGGCTTATTGCCACGGCAAGGAGCCTAAAGAAGCAGAAGCAAAGGCTTAACACCGCATAGGGCTCAACCGAAGATGGAAGAAAGTGCTAGACACTGAAGAAAAATACGGCGACGATCGCCACACAAAGAGCTACCCAAAGCGCAAGCTACTGCCCGAATTTGACAATGAAGCCTTAGAGCCCATTCCGCCAAAGAATGCCACGGCTGATCAACCGGACCGACCACCTCATGGCCGCGATAGAGCAGCCACCGGTGCCACACACAAGACAGCCCATGATCTACGTGAGCTCTTGGACAAAAAGGCTGGTGCAAACAGGTCCATTTACGGATCTAGAGGACGAGTTCCGGCACAAGATTATGGTCACCAAAATCATAATGATCAAATACCAGTTCGGAATCAAACCCAGACACAACAACCGTCAATAGCATGCCACAACATGTCCAGGTACAGAGGGGCTGCGCACCCCCTGTGTTTCATCGGCGAGGTGCTGGATCACGAATTTCCACAGGGATTCAACCGCGTGAACATAGAGGCATACGACGGAAGGACAGATCCTGGGGTCTGGATTGAAGATTTTATCCTTCACATACACATGGCTCGTGGGGACGACCTCCACGCCATCAAATACCTTCCCCTCAAGTTGAAAGGGCCAGCTCGGCATTGGTTGAAAAGCCTCCCCGAAAACTCAATTGGAAGTTGGGAGGAACTTGAGGATGCTTTCAGGGCAAATTTCCAAGGGACCTATGTCCGACCTCTGGATGCAGACGATTTGAGTCACATAATACAACAGCCCGGAGAGTCAGCCCGTAAGCTTTGGAACAAATTTCTCACTAAGAAGAATCAAATTGTTGATTGTCCGGATGCTGAAGCCTTAGCGGCCTTCAAGCATAGTATCTGGGACGAGTGGCTTGCCAGACACCTCGGCCAAGAAAAGCGAAGGACGATGGTGGCCTTAACAAGCCTTATGACCCACTTTTGTGCCGGCAAAGATAGCTGGTTGGCACGTAGAAGCACCAGCGACCCAGGCACATCCGAAATTCGAGATGGCAACGGGAAACCATGACACAATAAGCACCAGCGTCGAAACAATGAAGAAAGTTCGGACGACACAATGTTCAATGCTGGATTCAGAGGCCCTCGACCCGACCAAAGAAAGAAGCCATTTAAGGGCAGTAATGAGGAACCGTCCGGCCTGAATATAGTCCTGGACAGATTGTGTCAAATCCATGGCACCCCCGAAAAACCTGCAAATCATACTCACAGAGAATGTTGGGTCTTCAAGCAGGCCGGCAAGTTAAATGCCGAACACAAAGGAAGGGAAACGCCAAGTGAAAACGAGGATGAGCCCCGACAGCCGAACACTGGGGGACAGAAAAAATTCCCACCAGAAGTCAAAATAGTAAACATGGTCCACGCAACTCACATGGAGTTCGTTGCCCCAAGTCCAACCCCTGGGAGGCCTGCCCGATCACTTTTGATCACATGGACCACCCGGCCAGTGTCCGGCACGTAGGATCGGCTGCCTTGGTGCTCGACCCAATAATTGATGGATACCAAATCACTCGAGTCCTAATGGACGACGGTCGTAGTATCAATCTGATATATCAGGACACTATCCGCAAGATGGGGATAAACCCATCCAGAATAAGCCAAAGTAACACCACCTTTAACGGACTGATACCAGGCGCTAAGGCCCGCTGCTGGGGCTCCCTCGTATTAGAGGTGACATTCGGTTCTCCCGACAACTTCAGAAGCGAGGAACTACTCTTCGACATCGCTCCCTTCAGCAGCGGTTATCATGCATTACTCGGAAGAACGGCCTTCGCTTGCTTTAACGCAGTGCCAAATTATGCCTGCCTTAAACTTAAAATGCCTGGTCCGCGCGGCGTCATAACTGTTAGCGGAAACACAGAGCAGTATGCGGCGGTGTAACATCCCAAATTCTTAATTTGGAATGTTATACATAGGTCATTCATGCATATCATATTTTATTTCTTTTCCGTTTTGCAATCCTCAAAATCCTAAGCAACTCAAGGACCCTCGGAGAGAGTTGGGGATTTTTCGGTCTCATATTTGGATTTTCGTACCAAATAATGAAACGAGGATTGTTGATTTTAATTATTCTTTCTCCGAAAAATATTTCGTACCAAAAATAAATGAGAGGAGATAATATGACTTCTCCAAAATAATCGAAATATTGGAGGAAAAATGTTTAAATCATTTATTTGATCTTAGTTGATTTTATTCAGATTTTATTTGCATTACAAAAATTTGCACGCTTTCCAAAATTGCATTTAGGGCCAAGAAAATGTTCATTCCGTTCTAAATATTTTATTTAGACGGTGAAAATTGGTTTGGGCATTTTTAGGGTTTTATTTTATTTTCTAGGATTTTATTTCTGCCGGCGTAATTATATATAAAAAAACCTTCCCGCGCCCGACTGGGCCGAGGCCTAGCCGAGCCAGGCCGACCCACACCCGCGCCGCCGCCTTCCTCCGCGCGCCGCCGCAGCCAGAGTCCGGCTCGGACTCCGCCGCTGCCTGCCCCTTCCCCAAGGCACCGGACCCCCCTCCTATAAATACCGCCACCCCCCCTTAGCCACCACCACCGCCCGCAGCCCGAGCCGCCGCAGCCCGATCCGCCGCAGTCGAGCCGCCGCCGCCACTGCTTTCCGCAGCCGCCGCCGCCCTCCGCCGCCGCCGTCGCCGGAGCCCCGTCGCCCCACGCCACCACCCGCCGGAGCCCCGCCTCGCCACCACCCGCCCCCTCGCCGGAGGTATTCGCCGGAATCCGAGACCGCCGGTTTTTTTAAAACCGTTTGGTTTTTTTCGAAACCCTAGTTGCGTTTTTTTATATAGATTAGTTTGTTTCTCCGGTTTATTTATTTAGCGAGCGTTCGATCGTCCGTTCGTTTTAAGGAACGTGTTCTTCGTTTAGTTTCAGATAACAAACGCTCGTTCGTTAATCCGTTCGTCGCTTTTCCTTTTGTCGGATTTATTCTGCGATTTTTCTGATCGCGATTTCCGATCCAATCTTAGTTTCTGTTTATCTTTTCGCTTGTTAGTCGGAATCAGGTGATTCAAAAGCCTGGAGTTTTGTCTCGAAACCCTATTTCTGCTTAACCAACTTAAACTAAGTTTTGGTACTATAAAAATTTGACCTTAGTCCAGATTAGTAAACGGATTTTGTTTGTTTTGCCGTTTGAGTTTCATTGCTCCGTTTGTTTTCATTCTTTTGCTAACCAGAGTTCTTAAGTTGAACTTGCTGGTTCTTTGCTTTCGGTTGAAGTTTTTGCCCGTGCATCCTTGCTAGTTGCTTATGTATGTTATTGTTTGTTTGCAATAGAATTCCCGGAGTGCGAAGCGTGTTACTACGAGTCTCTAGGTTTCGCGGATCGTCAGCAAGGCAAGTAACACATTGATCATACTCTTTTCATACCTAGTTTTTATGCATTAGTTTCAACCCTCAAACATTGCATGGTTAGGAGTTGATAACATGTGGGTATTGGGAGTAGTTGATGAGGTAGAACCTATTGCCCTGTTTACTATCAAACCCTTGGGAGTTACTTCTACGTTATGCTTATACCGCAATGCTATGCTTGTAGACATGGTTTGGGTTCGAGTGTATTCCATGACAGATGCAAGATTGTTACTTAATGGTTCAACTTAAGGTGGCAACTTAATTTAATACACATCTGGGTGGATTGAGGCACCTGGGGATACCAGTGATTGCCTGTTGATTTTTTTTGGAAATCCCGGGGTTACCGTGTGATTTTCCTATGGACCGCCACCCAGTCTCAAAGGGAACTGAGATGATTCATGCTAGAAACTTCTGTGTGCAGACACAAGCTATTATGGGCTCTAGCATAGCTGAGTAAGTTACGTGAAGCTCTTGAACAAGTAGATCAGCAGGTAGTGGGTTTTGTAGGTTTGGTATGGTCTACCCGGAGTAGAGAGTTAATGTTTCTGAAAGACTATGTCTCGGTCATCCGTTTCTCAAACACCATGCAGTGCGAGAAATCAACGAAGGCGATCGAGTCTTGTGGGGAAAAGTGCGCAAACCTCTGCAGAGTGTACAATCTAATCATGGTTAGCCGTGTCCCCGGTTATGGACAATTCTGAGTGTCTAGTATTTGAAGTATCTTATGTATCTCATCACCCCTAATTAATATTGTTGGTTGTTAATCACTTTAATTGGGATTGAGTTGGGGTTACTTTCTCAATGTTGTTCAACTACC
This sequence comes from Triticum dicoccoides, assembly GCF_002162155.2. Classification (NCBI taxonomy): domain Eukaryota; kingdom Viridiplantae; phylum Streptophyta; class Magnoliopsida; order Poales; family Poaceae; genus Triticum; species Triticum dicoccoides. The sequence continues at coordinate 514,510,176 of NC_041383.1, forward strand.
ATGATAGTTAAATAAAATTTATTCCTTTGTAGTAGGGAAAAATTGGCTTTATGCAAAACTATAACCGTAGAGCTTTCCACCAGCCAAATATGCATGTAGTGTTTGCATTATTCTATTTTCATTCTACTGTGTTATATTGCCAGCATATTCCATGTGCTGACCCGTTCCCGGGCTGCAACGTATTATGTTGCAGACTTTTCAGACGAGGAGTAAGGTTCGTTAGGTCGTTGTCGTGCAGCTCAGCTATGCCATTGGAGTTGATGGACTCACTTTATCTTCCAAGCCTTCCGCTGTTTTCGCATTAGATGGCCTTAAGCCATATTATTGTAATAAGTTCGCTTTTGAGACATTCGATGTAATAAGTGTGTGATTGCTACTCTGTTATAAATCCTTCGAGTACTGTGCATGTCAGCATTACTGATCCAGGGATGACACTGATGCACAGAGACTTGACCGTCTGAGGTCGGGTCGCTACAAGATGGTATCAGAGCACACGCTGAGTGTAGGACATGACCACTAAGACAAACCATAGGTCACTCTTCTCTACTCATTTCTGATTTCTCTTCTCTTTTCCACTCTTTAGGATGCCGGAGATGAAGAACAAGTTTGCGCAACCAGACGAGGATACACCTTTTGGACGCCACTTGAAGGAAGTCACTAGATACCTGAACATTGGAATACCCAGTTTCACCGGGACGTACAACGCCACCCTACCAGAAGAGGAGCACTGGATGATTCAAGTACAAGTACCAGGAAGGACGTTTTTGCCAACTTCTAAACCCATAGAATTTTCTTTCGATGCACCAACCTGGAGCCTAGGCAAGAGCATGGCAGCCCACATTACCATGGGACGCATTGGAGAAGTCTACAATAAGGAACTCAAGGACACCATATATCAAATATGTGGGCGCCGAGATGAGCAATGGGAGATGATCAGCACCAAGAAGGATAGATCCATTGTAGCTTTTATCCAGGAGCAAAACTAGCACATTCGACGACAGGAGAACCAGATGTGCGCAGACATGATGGAGTTGAAGAAGGCAAAGACTAGGATCATCGAGCTGGAGGAAGAACTCAAGTTCACCCACGACAGATATGAGGAGGAAATCAAGACACTATTGGAGAAGAACGACGACCTGGTTAAGAAGATCGGAGTATTCATGGGACAACCAGCACCAGAAGACGAAGATGATGACCCCACTTGCCCGGTCAACTACATCATCATCGATGACACCTATTCGGACCCTAGTGATGATGATTATGAAGATGAAGCTGGAGCTGACATCATGGAATCTTCCACCGATCAAAATTTCTAGATGACCACCATATACTAGTAGTATTTTCCCCATGTAATAGAGCACTTTTGTGATAGTTCTAGATCGTTGTAAGCCCTTGCTTGATTAATTGAGTGTTATGATTGTGTTTGTCTCATGTGCATATGGGTAGTGCTTTCTCACTAGACCTTTCTTCTATTCTAATCTCTTCCCTCTAAAACCCCTCAGATGCCTCCAAGACGTGACACCGGTTTTGTTTTCCCGTCGGAGCTCACCCAGTTGATCCAGTAGCAGAATGCTTTGATGCAATTGCTAGTTCAGAACCATGGCAACAACAATAACAACAAAAACCCTCCACCAGCAGACAACCTAGCCCGCTTTCTAAGGTTACAAGCGCCGGTGTTTTCCAGTAGCACCGAGCCAATAGTTGCTGATGATTGGCTACGCCGTATCGGAAGGGAGTTGACCACCGCTGGATGCACAGATGCAGAGAAGGTGCGTTTTGCCGCACACCAATTGGATGGACCGGCAGCAGCATGGTGGGAGAATTTCACAGCCGCCTATCCTATCGACACGGTTGCATGGGCACAGTTTCAGCAGGCTTTTCGTACTGCCCATGTTTCCACTGGAGCTATGCAGATGAAGAAGTGGGAGTTCCGCAATTTACGTCAGGGGAACCGTACTGTAGGTCAGTACGTGGATGATTTTAGCAAACTATCACGCTATGCCCCTGATGATGTGGCCATGGATGCCGCGAAGCAGGAGAAGTTTATGGAAGGGTTGAATGATGAGATGAGTATGCAGTTGATGGTGGCAACTTTCAACAACTACCAGGAGTTGGTAGATAAGGCCCTTATGATCGAAGGGAAGCAACAGCAGGTTGAGAGCCGTAAGAGGAAGTATGGTCAAGGGAAGTATAACTCAGGAGCTCAGCATAAGCCACGCTTATCCCCGAATACGGGAGGGCTTGTTCATAATCATGGAGGTCACAACCACACTGGAGGAGGAACGCATAATCACAACAGTGGTAAGAATGGGAATGGGAACGGAGCTAACAACAATCAGAATCGCTCCAATCCAGCCACACCCTCCAAGAGAGACCTGAGTCAAGTTACTTGCTATAAGTGCGGAAAGACTGGGCATTATGCGAATGATTGCCCTGAAGGAAGGAATGGGAATGGAAATGGGAGTGCCGGAAAGAAGCCTAATCCATTCAACAAAGGATAGGTGAACCATGTTAACGTGGAGGAGGTTGAAGATTAGCCAGATGCGGTGATAGGTAAGTTTTTAGTTAAGTCATTTACCGCTCTTATTCTTTTCGATACTGGTGCATCGCATTCATACATATCAAGGGGATTTGTGGACAAGTTTAAGCTACCAACCCAAACTCTAAGGACCCTCTTTTAGTAAGCTCGCCTGGAGCTGAGTATATGGCTAGCCGGTGGTGCAACCAGATACCTTTAACCATTGGAACACATGTTTTTCTGTCCGACCTAATTATCTTGGAGTCACAAGGATTGGATGTGATATTAGGTATGGACTGGATGTCAAGGTATGGAGGAAATATTGACTGTGCTAGCAAGTCAATTCATCTCACCACCCCGGAGGGTAAAAGGATTAAGTACGTATCTAGGCATGTGCCTAGGAGGACCCAAGTGAATGCCCTCACGGGAGTTGTGCAGGAGGAAGTGCCTGTAGTAAAGGATTACCCGGATGTTTTTCCAGAAGAGTTACCAGGGATGCCACCGGATCGGGACATTGAGTTTTTGATAGAATTGTTGCCAGGTACAGGGCCTATATCCAAGAGACCCTATCGGATGCCCGCAAATGATCTGGAGGAAATTAATAAACAGATCAAGGAGTTGTTGGAGAAAGGTTATATTCGGAGGAGTTCATCACCTTGGGGAGCCCCAGTACTCCTGGTCCAAAAGAAGGATAAATCCCCGAGGATGGTTGTGGATTATCGAGCCTTGAATGAAGTAACGATTAAGAACAATTATCCATTACCAATGATCAATGACCCATTTGATCAGCTGCAAGGAGCTAAGGTGTTTTCGAAGATTGATCTGCGATCAGGATACCATCAGTTAAAGATCCGAGAGAAGGATATACCAAAGACAACATTCACTATGCGGTATGGATTATACGAGTATACGGTCATGTCATTTGGACTGACAAACGCCCCTGCCTATTTTATGAGTATGATGAACAAAGTGTTCATGGAGTATTTGGACAAGTTTGTAGTAGTGTTTATCGATGATATCATGGTATACTCGAAAAATGAAGAGGAGCACAAGGAGCATTTGTGGTTAGTTCTCGAGAAACTCAGAGAACACCAGTTATACGCCAAATTCAGCAAGTGTGAATTTTGGTTGAAGGAGGTTGGATTTCTTGGGCATGTTATATCAGGAGAAGGTATAGCAGTGGACCCCAGCAAGGTTCAGTCAGTCACTGAATGGTTGGCACCCACTTCAGTTGCGAGATCCGCAGTTTCCTTGGACTTGCGGGATATTATTGGAGATTCATTGTGAATTTTTCCAAGCTGGCAAAACCAATGACTGAACTATTGAAGAAGGACAATAAGTTTATGGACAGAGGATTGCGAGGCAAGTTTCCAGGAGTTGAAGAAACGCTTGACTACAGCCCTAGTGTTAACATTGCCAGATATTCATAAGGATTTTCAAGTGTATTGCGACGCCTCTCGTTTGGGACTGGGATGTGTGCTTATGCAGGATGGTAAAGTTGTTTCATATGCCTCACGACAACTGAAGCCCCATGAGTTGAACTATGCCACGCATGATTTGGAACTAGCAGCCGTAGTGAATGCATTGAAGACTTGGATACATTATCTTATTGGAAATCGTTGTGACGTGTACACGGATCATAAAAGTTTGAAGTACATTTTCACGCAAAAGGAGCTGAACCTTAGACAAAGGAGATGGTTGGAACTTATAAAGGATTATGACATGAAGCTACACTATCACCCGGGAAAAGCCAATGTTGTAGCAGACGCTTTGACCGGAAGAGTTATGCCAATATGCTTGAGATCAAGGGTTTGCCAAAGGAGTTAGCTGAGGATATCATGGAACTTCAATTGGAGATTGTTCCAAGAGGTTTTGTGGCAACGTTGGAGGTTCAGTCGACTTTGTTGAACAAAATTCGAGAAGCTCAGAAGGAAGACCCAGAGATTGCCGAAATAAAGGAGAAGATGAGCGAAGAAAAGGCCAAAGGTTTTCGCAAAGATGAGCACGATACCTTGTGGTTTGAGGACCGGTGTCAGTGTCAAAACCGGCGGATCTCGGGTAGGGGGTCCCGAACTGTGCGTCTAGGCGGATGGTAATAGGAGACAAGGGACACAATGTTTTACCCAGGTTCGGGCCCTCTTGATGGAGGTAAAACCCTACGTCCTGCTTGATTAATATTGATGATGTGTGTTACAAGAGTAGATCTACCACGAGATCAAGGAGGCTAAACCCTAGAAGCTAGCCTATGGTATGATTGTTGTTCGTCCTACGGACTAAAGCCATCCGATTTATATAGACACCGGAGAGGGCTAGGGTTACACAAAGTCGGTTACAATGGTAGGAGATCTACATATCCGTATCGCCAAGCTTGCCTTCCACGCCAACGAAAGTCCCATACGGACACGGGACAAAGTCTTCAATCTTGTATCTTCATAGTCTTGGAGTCCGGCAGATGATGATAGTTCGGCTATCCGCACACCCCCTAGTCCGGGACTCCCTCAGTAGCCCCTGAACCAGGCTTCAATGAAGACGAGTCCGGCGCGCATATTGTCTTCGGCATTGCAAGGCGGGTTCCTCCTCCGAATAATTTATAGAAGATTGTGAACACCAGGATAGTGTCCGGCTCTGCAAAATAATTTCCACATACCACCGTAGAGAGAATAATATTTACACAAGTTCAATCTGTTGACGTATCTCGTGGCGTGTCGTCATGCCGCTACCAAGCCTTTACTCGAATTATTTTTATTGTACCACCTCAGCATGTTTAGCGAAGCGGTTTCCTTGGCACGTCTTGTCGAAGCAGAGATCGTGTTCCCCTTATTCCGGGATTCCCATCAATACCGACGTGGGTAACCCAACCGCGCCATTGATTGCGGCGCTTGGGGGATAAGCGAGTTTTATCAGGCCGGTGGGGACGCATGTTTTCGCCTGCCCATATAAGGGGATAAAGATCCAACCCTTTTACCTGCGCCTTCTTCCTCCTTGGCTTATCCATCTCTGCGAACTCGAGCTCCAGCGCCCAAGTCCGCACATCTCACCTCAACCTCCTCCAACTATGTCCGGAGCGGGAGGCAAGTGGATGGCCTCCTCCGTTACGGAGGGGCACATCCAGAAGCTGCGCAACGCCGGATATCTGTCCAGCAACATCGCGCATCGGCTCCCCAACGAGGGAGAGCTCATCCCCACCCCCAGGCCGCATGAGAGGGTAGTATTTCTTACCCATTTCCTCCGCGGACTGGGCTTCCCACTCCATCCCTTTGTTCGAGGGCTCATGTTCTACTACGGCCTGGATTTCCATGATCTGGCCCCGAATTTCATCCTCAACATCTCGGCATTTATCGTCGTGTGTGAGGCCTTCCTCTGCATCCAGCCCCACTTCGGCTTGTGGCTCAAGACCTTCAGTGTCAAGCCGAAGGTTGAGAAGGGCAGCCAAGCGGAGTGCGGAGGCGCCATGGTGGGCCGGATGTCCAACGTTACTTGGCTTGAGGGCACTTTCGTGGAAACCATCAAGGGGTGGCAATCAGGGTGGTTCTACATCACCGAGCCGCGTGACCCTGAATGGGCAGCGGTCCCCGAATTCAGATCTGGCATCCCCACACGGCTCACCTCCTGGAAAGAGAGCGGCCGGACTTGGGGTGATTCGGAGGAGCTGACCGGACTCCAAGCCTGCGTCCAAAAACTCGTGGACAAGAAGCTCAGGCTTGTCAACGTGGTCCAGGTCATGCTCATTCGCCGGATCCTTCCGTGCCAACGACGGGGTTTCAACATGTGGGAGTTCGATCCGGCGCAGCACCAGACTCTGAGCGGGCTCTTCGACACTACGTGCGAAGATGTCTGGAAGGTGCTGTTCAAGGGCGCCGAGGCTCCCGCATCCGCTACCGAAGATCGCGGATTTAGCTCGCAGCGTCCGGCTGACGAGGTAAGTGATTTTGTCCTTTACGGAACGCTCATTTTCCATAGTTTGACTCTATGCGGGATCTAAACTCCCTTTCCTTTGACAGGACTGGCTAGCGAAGGCCGAGCGGACTATCTGTCTGGCCCCCTTGCCAGAGGACCCAGTGGACGCCCGCCTAACGGGGCTGCTGGCTCCGGCACCCCACGTGGTGCCGGAGAAGAAGGCCAAGAAGAAGGCCACGGGGACTCAGAAGAGTTCCTGTTTTCAGGTGCTATCGGATGACGACTCCAAGGCCGACTCCTCTCACCAAGGTGAGGAGGAGAAGAAGAAAGCCTCTCCCCCAGCGGGGGGAGAGAAGAAAAGGAAGCCCTCCCCAACGAGGGAGGCCGAAGGGTCCAAGAAGGGAAAAACTCTTCCCCTGGACTTCTCTGCCAACGCCAGTGACGACGACGAGGACTGGCCTCCAAGGGCCAAGCCCCTGGCGAGATCGTGAGTATCCGGACTCCCGAATAACTTCATGGTTTTTCTTTTTCGCCACACAATGTCTTTCTAATGCCGCATACAACCCTGCAGTCTGCCCAAGGACGATCTTCCCGCTTCGTCGAGCGGGTCCTTAGGTGCGTCGGATATGGATTCTCTTCCGACCGCCTCCACCCCCCGTGACACGGATGATGCCGAGGTGGGATCCCGGGAAGGGACCCGCCAGGAGGAGGAGGCCCCGGAGGTGTCGCATGACAACCTCCCGGACTTCGCACCGGACTCGGCTCCGGATCCCATAGTGGCTCCGGAGTCCGGCGGGCGGCCCCTTCATAAGAAGATCAAGACCGTGACACCGGCAGCCTCCGTCCAACCGGAGGCGCCGGATAGCTTGCTGGAGGCGCTCAATGGTGCCTCCATCAAAGAGGAACACCGCACTGTTATGAGTGCGGTGATTCAAAAGGTGCAGCTCGCCAAGAGCGGGTTGACTGAAGCCTGCAGCAGCCTTCTAACAGGCTTTGAGGTAAGAATTTTGATATATGTAAAATAGTACCGCATAGACAGTAGCCCCTGATGCTCGGTTCGGTGTTCGGAAAGAAAAGCCGGACTGAGGATCTAAGAAGATATACGCAGGAGTCATAAAAAATATGTCAATATGGGATTGCAGGCTGCGCTGCTGACCTCTGCCGCACTGACTGCGGAGGTCAATACTTTGAAGGAAAGCCTCGAGCGGTCCGAGAACGAGCTCGGCCGTGCCAAGAAGCAGCTCGAGGACAAGGAAGGTGAGTAACACCTTATTAAAATTGTACCTTACAGAAAAGGATTTTGGTTGCAAAAGGAATGACAAGGATAACGTGGGTATTGCAGGGGCCACTAACGAGGTGGCGACCCTGAAAGAGGCGGTGGCCGTGGCCGAACGCAATGCGGCCGCGGAGTGCACCGAGCGAGAGAAGCAGGAGGCACGGGTGGCGGAGGTACAACAAGAGCTCCAGGATCTCGTGAAAAAACATGAGAGCCTGGAGCGTGACTTGAAGACTCAAGAGTCTGAGCTTGCCACAGTTCTTGAGAGTGCCAAAGCCACTAAGGTCGAAGCCTACAAGGCCCTCCAAGAAATCGAGGAATTGAAGAAAATAGCGGCGGGTAAGGCATTTTTCATGCAAAGTAATCATGTGAGTGTTAATTACCTGTTACTTACCCGAATTCGGAGTTCTCCAGGAACGTTCGCAGATCTTCCTTGCAGCGTATCCGATGCCACCGCATTCTACCAGGCCGAGGAGGGGAGCTCGATGGAGAAGGTCTTCTGGTCTCAGTATGCTGAGGCCGGACATCCGGTGCCCCTTAGCGACCAGCTGAAGCAGCTGGTCGAGCTCCACAAGGTGGCCGAACAGGCCATGAAGGGCCTCATAGTTCGGCTATGGCCTAGGGAGGCCATGCCCGGGAGCTACTTCGGCCTAGTGCGGCGGCTGGTGGATGCATGCCCGTGGGTTGAAGTCATCAAGCACTCCGCCTGTATTGAAGGTGCCCGTCGGGCCCTTGCCCGTGCAAAGGTGCACTGGGGCAAGATGGATGCCCAGAAGCTCGTGACGGACCCGCCACCGGAGGGCAAGGAGCATCGCATGCCCGAGATGTATTATAAGAGTGTGCTGAAGGGTGCCCGCACTATTGCGGGCGAGTGCTCCAAAGATGTAATATTTGAGTAGACTCGCATTTTGTTATCCTGTGCGCTGAAAACTTAGTTCATATGCGCTAAGCAACACTTTTTAATTTAAAATATTACCTTCTGTGCGGCTGTTTATCAAATCTAAGAGATGGCAAGTCGTTGGCTTCAGCCCCCATGCCACGAGTGCTGGGGTGTTCGGGATAAATTTGAGCACTCTTGTTCCCATATTTGGGTCCATCTAGGGAGGCACTCAACACAACGAACAAGGCAACCGGACTTATAATGCTTGAACACTCTCACTTAGCCATAGAATTCTATAATTTTAAATTTCGGCGAAGCCCCTAGTCTTTGGAAGGCCGAATTTGGGGTGCTATCCACGCCTGGGCCGGACAAAGTCGGCTCCTCGCTCTAAGAGGCATAAGTCTTTAAGGACTCACAAAAAACCTCTCGAACAACGACCAGCTCTCGCCTCATCATGATGGTCAGTTTTAGCTTTCTCCACTGAGGCGTTAACCCAGCTCAACTGGGGCGCAATCACAGTGGTTCTCCCAGTGCTACCTTAGCCGATACAACGGAACGTAAGGTGCCAAAACATGGGAGCCGGGCAAACCCAACTATTGACCCAAGACATGATTCGGAGCTGATGCATATAATGCTATAAGTTCGGGGTGCCGCACTTGTGAAAGTGTTCGGACTTATCACACCATGATGCGGGAAACATAAGCCCCTGGTGTATTTAGCCGTACCAAAACGTACGGATGCGATATGTCACAAAATGAACATATGTATAAAAGAGAAATGCAATTGGAAGCAAAAAGGTGCTGCATTACTTATTCAAGAAAAACTGTTGTAAGTGTAGAACGATACAAATGGTGCGATAAGCAAAGGATGGGACTGTTAAACATGTCCCCCTCCAGGGGTAGGCTTCAGAATGGTGCATAAAACAGATTTAATGCTCGTAATGGAGACCACCTGGATATTCGTTGTAGCCTTTCTTCTTCCCTGGCTGTTGCATCGTGAGTTCGGCAGGTCTACTGCCGGATAGGGCCTCTGACGAACGGGGTCCTGTGGGTAAAAATAAAAAGGAAAAAAGAAAAAAAAGAACGACACACTTGAGAGCCCCTGGTTTGGTTGAGCCGCAGTCTGGGCCTATCGTGGTCGCGCCCCTCTCCCCATGCCTATGGTACCTTCAGAGCGTAATGGTGTACGCGAAGGACCTGTCTTGACGTTTTACAGGGGCTGGGGTTGGGGCGGCACTGCTACGCGTGCTCGGAACGTGCCAGGTGGTCTTGTTATAGGTTACTCCGGGCGCGCTTAGCTGTGTCCGGCCGCTTAACGGCCGGACTCGAGAATTGCCTTAAGAGGCTGCATTGTACTTATGCCGCAAGAGCCGCTGTATGTTCCTCCGTGCGGAGAGAACGTTCAGTGTTTCCGTTGACCGTGATGACTCCTCGAGGGCCTGGCATCTTGAGCTTGAGGTATGCATAGTGCGGCACCGCGTTGAACTTTGCAAATGCGGTACGTCCGAGCAGGGCATGATAGCCGCTGCGGAACGGAACTATGTCGAAGATTAACTCCTCGCTTCGGAAGTTATCCGGGGACCCGAAGACCACTTCCAGTGTAACTGAGCCTTTACAATTGGCTTCTACACCTGGTATGACGCCTTTAAAGGTCGTCTTGGTAGGTTTAATCCTTGAGGGGTCTATGCCCATTTTGCGCACTGTATCCTGATAAAGTAGGTTCAGGCTGCTGCCGCCGTCCATCAGGACTCTGGTGAGGTGAAATCCATCGGTGATTGGGTCTAAGACCAATGCGGAGAATCCGCCGTGGTGGATGCTGGTGGGGTGGTCCCTTCGGTCAAAAGTGATCGGGCAGGAGGACCATGGATTGAATTTCGGGGCAACTGGCTCCATCGCGTATATATCCCTGAGTGCACGCTTCCGCTCCCTTTTGGGTATGTGCGTTGCGTATATCATGTTCACCGTCCGCACCTGTGGGGGGAAACCCTTTTGTCCTCTATTGTTCGGCGGTCGGGTCTCTTCCTCGTCATCGCTAGGCAGCCCCTTGTCATTGTTTTCGGTGATTAACTTGCCTGCCTGCTTGAATACCCAACAGTCCCTGTTGGTGTGGTTAGCTGGCTTTTCGGGGGTGCCGTGTATCTGGCACAAGCGGTCGAGTATTCGGTCCAAATTGGATGGACCCGGAGTGGTTCTTTTGAATGGCTTTTTCCGCTGACCGGGTTTAGAGCCTCTGAATCCGGCATTGACTGCCGTATCCTCACTATTGTCGCCGTTAATGCGGCGTTTGTTTTTGTTACGACGCGACCTGCCATTACGGTCCTTGATATCCGGACTGCCAGAATTTTTGCTGAGGTTGTTGCTGCATGCTAGCCAGCTGTCCTCACCCGCGCAGAAGCGGGTCATGAGTGATGTGAGGGCTGCCATGGATTTCGGCTTTTCCTGTCCCAGGTGCCGGGCAAGCCACTCGTCGCGGATATTATGCTTGAAGGCTGCAAGGGCCTCCGCATCCGGACAGTCGACGATTTGGTTTTTCTTGGTTAAGAACCGTGTCCAGAATTGTCTGACCGATTCGTCTGGCTGCTGAATTATGTGGCTTAGGTCATCAGCGTCTGGTGGTCGCACATACGTGCCTTGGAAGTTATCGAGGAATGCGGCTTCCAGGTCTTCCCAACTCCCAATTGACTCTGCTGGCAAGCTGTTAAGCCAATGCCGGGCTGGCCCTTTAAGTTTGAGTGGGAGATACTTGATGGCGTGAAGATCGTCGCCGCGGGCCATGTGAATGTGGAGGAGATAGTCTTCGATCCAAACCGCGGGGTCTGTTGTGCCATCATAAGATTCAATATTGACGGGTTTAAACCCTTCGGGGATTTGATGATCCATTACTTCATCTGTGAAGCATAGTGGGTGTGCGGCGCCTCTGTACTGGGCGATATCACGATGGAGCTCAAAAGGGCTTTGTCTATTTTGTTCGGCCCGGCGGGACTTATTGTGTCTGGCGTGATGGTTGTCGTCATGTATCATGGGGTGCCCACGTGATCCATAGATCGATCTTGATTGTCTTGCCCTATCCTCCAATATATCTCGCAAGTCCGGAGCGTTCCCCTGTGGCCTTGTGCTTTTCGAGCGATGCCGGGGTACGGGTCTAGTGAAGGGCCTAGAGGCCTCTTTGTCGCGACCACGGGGTGGTCAGTCAGCCGTATTGTCTCCTGGTGACGCGGGTTCATACGCCTCCTCCTCTAATCGGGGGAGCAGCTTGCGTTTAGGGTAGCTTTTGGAGGGGCGTTCGAGCTCATGCTCTTCGGCCGCGAGGACTTTAGTCCATCTGTCGGCTAGCAGATCTTGATCAGCTCTAAGCTGTTGCTGCTTTTTCTTGAGGCTGTTCGCTGTGGCCATAAGCCTGCGTTTAAAACGCTCTTGTTCGACGAGATCCTCAGGCACGACGAATTCATCGTCGTCGAGGCTTGCCTCGTCTCCGAAGGGAGGCATATAATCCTCTACCTCTTCTTCTGCCGCTCTCTCATGAGGGCTGGCGTCTCCGTCCTCCTGCGCTGGATCTTGCTGGAGTGGGTTGTCTTCGGCACTGTCCGGTGTATTATTATCTCCGGTGCCGGAATCTTCATTCTTGCTGTGGCGGGATTTAGAGCGGCGCCGCTGACGCCGGCGTTTGGACTGTTTCTTGGAGGGGTCATCCTCCGCTGTTGCTTCGCCATTCCCATCCTTTGGGATATCCACCATGTATATGTCATATGATGAGGTGGCTTTCCAGTGCCCGGTAGGCGCTGGTTCTTGGTCGTCTCTGGCATCGTCGTCCATACCGTCGATGTCTTCGGAGTCGTAGTCTAGCATGTCGGTTAGATCGTCGATAGCGGCTACTAAGTGGGTGGTGGGTGGGCTTTGAATTTCTTCGTCGTCCGCATCCCAACCGTCCTAACTGCAGTCCGGCCAGGGTTCTCCTGATAACGAGAGATACTTTAGCGAACTCAAGATGTCGCCAAAAGGTGAGTGTTGAAAGTTGTCCGATGCGGTGAACTCCAAAACTGGCGCCCAATCGGATTCGATTGGAGGGGGCGCGGGAGGTTCGGAGTCCGGCACCTCGGAGCCGCGAGCTTCGTGAGGGACAAGGTCAGTGTTCGGCTCTATCGCCGTAGAGGTTGCAGCCCCCGAGGCGGTGTCTAGCCATCCGTTCTCGATCTGCGCAGCCGGCTCCGAATTGAAGATCGGAGCGGGCTCAAGTGCGGCCTCCAGGGTACTGTCCGGCCGCAGAGCTAAATCATGCTTGTCGTGACAGTGCGGCACGCTTAGCTGTGGCTCGAATCCATCGAGGATCAAGTCCCCACGGATGTCAGCCGTGAAGTTCAAACTTCCAAATCTGACCTGACGGCCAGGGGCATAGGTTTCGATCTGCTCCAGATGGCCAAGCGAATTGGCCCGCAGTGCAAAGCCGCCGAATACGAAAATCTGTCCGGGGAGGAAGGTCTCACCCTGGACTGCGTCGTTGTTGATGATCGAAGAGGCCATCGAGCCTATCTGTGACGACAAAGAGGAACTCTCAATGAAAGCACCAATATCGGTGTCAAAACCGGCGGATCTCGGGTAGGGGGTCCTGAACTGTGCGTCTAGGCGGATGGTAACAGGAGACAAGGGACACGATGTTTTACCCAGGTTCGGGCCCTCTTGATGGAGGTAAAACCCTACGTCCTGCTTGATTAATATTGATGATGTGTGTTACAAGAGTAGATCCACCACGAGATCAAGGAAGCTAAACCCTAGAAGCTAGCCTATGGTATGATTGTTGCTCGTCCTACGGACTAAAGCCATCCGGTTTATATAGACACCGGAGAGGGCTAGGGTTACACAGAGTCGGTTACAATGGTAGGAGATCTACATATCCGTATCGCCAAGCTTGCCTTCCACGCCAAGGAAAGTCCCATCCGGACACGGGACGAAGTCTTCAATCTTGTATCTTCATAGTCTTGGATTCTGGCCAATGATGATAGTTCGGCTATCCGGACACCCCCTAGTCCGGGACTCCCTCAACCGGGTTTATGTACCCAATAACGCTGAGATCAGGAAGTTAATACTTTAGGAGGCACATGACTCACCATACTCGATACACCCCGGAAACACCAAGATGTATTTGGATTTGAAGGAACGTTTCTGGTGGACTGGTATGAAAAAGGATATTGCCGAGTATGTAGCCGTGTGTGATGTATGTCAGAGAGTGAAGGCAGAGCATCAGAAACCAGCCGGTCTGTTACAGCCGATGCCGATACCCGAATGGAAGTGGGATAAACTTGGTATGGACTTTATCACCGGACTACCCAGAACCAAGGCAGGATATGGCTCAATATGGGTAGTAGTGGATCGTTTGACTAAAGTGGCTCACTTTACTCCGGTGAAAGCTACCTATACAAGTGCTAAGTTGGCCAAGATATATATGACCAGAATTGTATGTTTGCATGGAGTTCCGAGGAGCATCGTATCAGATAGAGGGACTCAGTTCACTTCAAAGTTTTGGCATCAGTTACACCAGACCTTGGGTACAAGATTGGAGTTCAGTACAGCCTTCCACCCACAGACTAATGGTCAGACTGAGAGAGTCAACCAGATACTAGAAGATATGTTAAGAGCATGCGCGCTAGATTATGGATCTAGTTGGGATGACAAATTGCCTTACGCAGAATTTTCATACAACAACAGCTACCAAGCCAGTTTGAAGATGGCACCGTTCGAAGCTTTGTATGGACGCAGATGCAGGACCCCGTTAATGTGGGATGAGGTAGGAGACCGTCAGTTGTTCGAACCAGACTTGATCAAGGAGTCTGAGGAGAAAGTTAAATTGATTCGCGATAGATTGAAGGTAGCTCAGTCGAGGCAGAAAAGCTACGCAGACTCAAAATGCAAGGAAGTAACTTATGAAATTGGAGATAGAGCATATCTGCGAGTATCACCCCTGCGAGATGTGAAATGTTTTGGAGCTAAGGGTAAGTTAGCCCCGAGATTTGTAGGACCGTATCGCGTTTTGGAACGGATGGGAGAAGTTGCCTACAAGTTGGAATTACCCGAAGGACTATCTGGAGTTCATGACGTGTTCCACGTCTCACAGCTGAAGAAATGCCATGCGGAGATGGCTGATATACCGTTAAGAGATACCGTACCCTTGGAGACAATTCAGCTAGACAATGATTTGACCTATGAGGAGAAGCCAGTGAAGATTCTTGAGTTTGCCAGCCAAGTAACTCGCAGTAAGGTCATCAAGTTCTGTAAAGTTCAGTGGAGCCACCATACGGAGGATGAAGCCACCTGGGAAAGAGAGGATGATCTTCGCAAGGACCACCCGCACCTATTTTCTGACCAACCCGAATCTCGAGGGGAGATTCATCTTAAGGGGGGTAGGTTTGTAACATCCCAAATTCTTAATTTGGAATGTTATACATAGGTCATTCATGCATATCATATTTTATTTCTTTTCCATTTTGCAATCCTCGAAATCCTAAGCAACTCAAGGACCCTCGGAGAGAGTTGGGGATTTTTCGGTCTCATATTTGGATTTTCGTACCAAATAATGAAACGAGGATTTTTGATTTTAATTATTCTTTCTCCGAAAAATATTTCGTACCAAAAATAAATGAGAGGAGATAATATGACTTCTCCAAAATAATTGAAATATTGGAGGAAAAATGTTAAAATCATTTATTTGATCTTAGTTGATTTTATTCGGATTTTATTTGCATTAGAAAAATTTGCACGCTTTCCAAAATTGCATTTAGGGCCAAGAAAATGTTCATTCCGTTCTAAATATTTTATTTAGACGGTGAAAATTGGTTTTGGCGTTTTTAGGGTTTTATTTTATTTTCTAGGATTTTATTTCTGCCGGCGTAATTATATATATAAGAAAACTTCCCGCGCCCGACTGGGCCGAGGCCCAGCCGAGACAGGCCGGCCCACACCCGCGCCGCCGCCTTCCACCGCGCGCCGCCGCAGCCGGAGTCCGGCTCGGACTCCGCCGCCGCCTGCCCCTTCCCCAAGGCATCGGACCCCCCCTCCTATAAATACCGCCACCCC